>NC_064639.1:980976170-981280770 GCF_023864345.2 Schistocerca serialis cubense | reverse complement strand
GGAGGTCCATACGCAGCAACGTCCGCCGAATGGTCGTTGAGGAGACGCTGTTGGTAGCTCTTTAGTATATCTGGGCTGTCAATCACTCAACAGTTGCACATCTATTCGCCTGCATACATCTTCGCAGCAGCCTTCGACCCTGTCATTTATTTCCTGTGGTGCACCACAGTTGACTCGGCACTGGTTTTGGATAGCGCCATTTTGCCACGCACAGTATACTTTAAACAACAAGACAAGCAAACAATTTACAAACTTAGCTGTTTCGGAAATGCTTCTCCGCTGGCCCTAAAGGAAACGATCATGTGCTTTTGGACGCCACATAAATCACTCCATTTCTGCACTGTTTCCCACAGTCCGCCAACACACTTTATATACCCTCCACTGCTAGTGCTACCACTTCCCGTCTGTGATTGGTTACTTCATGCAGACATCGAACACACACAGTGATCACATTAATGTGACTGTAGAGTATACAGGGTGTTACAAAAACGTGCGGCCAAACACAAATAAAGAAAAGATATTACGTGGACATGTGTCCGGAAACTCTTAATTTCCATGTTAGAGCTCATTTTAGTTTCGTCAGTATGTACTGTACTTCCGCGATTCAATGCCAGTTGGCCCAATTGAAGGAAGGTAATGTTGACTTTGGAGCTTGTGTTGACATGCGACTCATTGCTCTACAGTACTAGCATCAAGCACATCAGTACGTAGCATCAACAGGTTAGTGTTCATCACGAACGTGGATTTGCAGTCAGTGCAATGTTTACAAGTGCGGAGTTGGCAGACGCCCATTTGATGTATGGATTAGCACGGGGCAATAGCCGTGGCGCGGTACGTTTGTATCGAGACAGATTTCCAGAACGAAGGTGTCCCGACAGGAAGACGTTCGAAGCAATTGATCGGCGTCTTAGGGAGCACGTAACATTCCAGCCTATGACTCGCGAGTGGGGAAGACCTAGAACGACGAGGACATCTGTAATGGACGGGGCAATTCTTTGTGCAGTTGACGATAACCCTAATGTCAGCGTCAGAGAAGTTGCTGCTGTACAAGGTAACGTCATTGTATGGAGAGTGCTACAGGTGAACCAGTTGTTTCCGTACCGTGTACAGCGTGTGCAGGCACTATCAGCAGCTCATTGGCCTCCACGGGTACACTTCTGCGAATGGTTCATCCAACAATGTGTCACTCCTCATTTCAGAGCAAATGTTCTTATTACGGATGAGGCTTCATTCCAATGTGATCAAATTGTAAATTTTCACAGTCAACATGTGTGGGCTGACGAGAATCCGCACGCAATTGTGCAATCACGTTATCAACACAGATTTTCTGTGAACGTTTGGGCAGGCATTGTTGGTGATGTCTTGATTGGGCCCCATGTTCTTCCACCTACGCTCAATGGAGCACGTTATCATATTTTCATACGGGATACTCTACCTGTGCTGCTAGAACATGTGCCTTTACAAGTACGACACAACATGTGGTTCATGCACGATGGAGCTCCTGCACATTTCAGTCGATGTATTCGTACGCTTCTCAACAACAGATTCGGTGACCGATGGATTGGTAGAAGCGGACCAATTCCATGGCCTCCATGCTCTCCTGACCTCAACCCTCTTGACTTTCATTTATGGTGGTATTTGAAAGCTCCTGTCTACGCAACCCCGGTACCAAATGTAGAGACTCTTCGTGCTCGTATTGTGGACGGCTGTGATACAATACGCCATTCTCCAGGGCTGCATCAGCGCATCAGGGATTCCATGCGACGGAGGGTGGATGCATGTATCCTCGCCAACGGAGGACATTTTGAACATTTCCTGTAACAAAGTGTTCGAAGTCACGCTGGTACGTTCTGTTGCTGTGTGTTTCCATTCCATGATTAATATGATTTGAAGAGAAGTAATAAAATTAGCTCTAACATGGAAAGTAAACGTTTCCGGATACATGTCCACATAACATACACTGCTGGCCACCGTAAATGCAACAACAAGAAAGACAAGAGGTAGCACAACAAAATTTATTTTGTAGATAACATGTTGACCAAGTATCAAATGATTACGTTTACAGACGTCTGTGACATGTGGTTCCTGCCAGAATCAGTAGCCAGAGTAGCCGCCATTGTTGGAGATCACCGCTGCCACACGTCACGGCATTGAGTCAAAGAGACGTTGGATGTGTTCCTGGGGTACAGCAGCCCAAGCAGCTTCCACACGTTGCCAAAGATCATCTGGTGTGGCAGCTGGGGATGTAATCTGGGTCACTCGTTGAGCAACCATGGGCCACATGTTTTCTATCGGCGAAAGATCCGGAGAGCGAGCCGGCCAGGGAAGCAATTCGATCTGGTTAATGACGAAGAACCTTTGGACAATGCGTGCCGCGTGTGGTCGCACATTATCCTGTTGAAATATGGCTGTGGCCAAGCCCTGAAGGTAAGGAAGGACAACTGGCTCCAGCACCTCCGATATGTAGCGCCGGCTATTTAAAGTACCGGCAATGCGTACTAGAGGCGTGCGAGAGTAATATCCAATACCGCCCCATACCATAATACCCGGTGCAAGACCAGTGTGGCGGTGCATAATGCAGCTGTCCAGCATCCTCTCTCTACGGTGTCTCCACACTCGAATCCGACCATCGTGGTGCTGCAGATAGAAGCGTGCCTCGTCAGTAAAGACAACGTCATTCCATTCTGCCGTCCACATCCGTCTGTCATCACACCATTGGCGACGGAGACGTCTGTGGTTCTGCGTCAATGGTAGACGAAGCAATGGACGTCTTGCGGACAGACCACTCTGCTGTAAACGGCGTCGAATGGTACGCGCAGACACTGGATGATGCATTGCAGACGCAATGTGCTGTACTATGTTTCGGGATGCCACTGAGCGATCCGTCACTGCCATGCGCACAATTTGCCTATCAGCACGTGCAGTGGTGCACCGAGGTGAATGCGATCGACCACGTCGGTCCGTCGTACCCTCCTGCATCCAACGGTCACATATCCGCATTACAGTTGTTTGGTTTCGTCCAACACGACTAGCGATTTCTCTGTATGATAATCCACAATCTCGGTAAGCCACTATCCTTCCTCTGTCGAACTCGGATACTTGATCAAAAGATGTTCGCTGTTGTCTACGAGGCATAACTGATCGTCTTGTGAAACAACCACAAGGTAAACACACGTGCCGAACGTACACTCGTCGAAATCGCCAAGCCTTAAATGGCGCTATGAGGTGGCGCCACAGGCACGCATGATGTGCGTCTGCGCTGAAATTCTAATCAGTTGCATATCTCATCGCTGCAAACTCATGGTGTAAATTTCACTCGATTCGGATGCTTCCTTCAGGGTGTTGCATTTACGGTGGCCAGCAGTGTATTTCCTTTCTTTGTGTGTGAGGAATGTTTCCTAAAAGTCTGGCCGTACCTTTTTGTAACACCCTGTAGAATCTGCAATTATATGGAAGTAGAGGGACAATGTTAATTTGATCACAGCCTGCATTGTTGCCAATTTTATTCACAATGGCGGCTATCCCTTTGTGGTTCCCTCACCTCCTTTCTGTGGGGGTGATGTGACAATGTCGCATTGTCGATGCCACCATTCTCACTCCTCTCCCCTCCCCCATTTCCTCTTACCCCAAATTCCCCCCTCTCCCCCACCCCTGCTTGCAAACTGGAGGGAAAAAGCCTCAGTTTGTGCTTAGCTGCTGGAGAGGAAAGATATAAGGTAACATCTATATTTATTTATTTTTGAGGGCGTTATCCCACTGGAAGAACTCCCCAGATTTTGGCTGGGAAACCGAACTGACAATTACCCTACGCCTTGCTGCTTGAGATTCAGATAAACACAACAGCTTAAAATTGACAGGGTGAGAGAAAAACGCTCTCATGAAAAAAAAATTGATCTCATGACACAAAATGAGCGATAAATTAGATTAATACAATGGTAATTTTTTAACATTAATTAAATTGCTGGGAAATGTGTTCAATTGACGAGATTTTGGTGTTGGACAGAGAGGAGTACACAGCTGAAGACTGTGTACATGCCTCCTGTCTGAAGAATGGAAAGAGATTATGATGAATGGGCATAGGGGGAATACTGTTCAGCAAATAATGGTTGTAGGTGCATGGGCTGAGGATGCATTTCACGACTCATAGAGACTACTGCCTATGGTGGAGCTGTTTGTGTCTTTTGAAATGCCTTATAAATCCACAGTGCAGGAGACTTCGTCTTATTCCACTACTCCTGACTAAATGAACTATAAGGGCTCGCCATGGTGTATGGGGCTCAACTGAGGATGCTTTCAACGGGTTTTGTCCCCTTTCCAGTTGCATATGTGTATATGTTCATCTTGCTGTGTGCCCTACACCACAATACCACCAGAAATTGACTACAGCTGCATACCTGCTGAGAAACCTGTACACAGATAACACGGTAAGAAGCAGTAGGAGAGCAAACTATAACTGAAGCATGGCAAGAGTAGCCTCCTACCGTTCTACAAGTGAAATAGATGCTGAGAAACATGGCTACATGAAATGATCATATGGCACTTATTGGCCGGGATATTGCCTTTGGGGTTCAGCCGCCGTATTGCAAGTCTTTTTAGTTGACGCCACTTCGATGACTTGAGTGTCAATGATGGTGAAAATGATGATGAAGTACACACAACACCCAGTCCCCTGCCAGGAATCGAACCCGGGTCCCCCTGCGTGGTAGGTGGTAACGCTACTACCGTGCTAAAGAGGCGGACCATGTGCACAGATACATGGTAAAAGGGGGTAGGACAGCAAACTATCACTGAAGTGCAGGAAAAGTTTCTTCCTACCTATATACAAGTGTACAGCTGCTGAGATCCATCTACCAGCAATGATACACTGTTTCCAGTCTGCAGACACCAGCTAAATAAGTGTAAACACACTTATGCTTGCTACAATGAATATTTAAACAAGAAAATTGAATCTTGCGTTGAATATACCACAAAATAAGCATTTAACACCATCCATCAGTCCTTAAACGTACATTCATATAGGGCCTAACGAGTTCCAACACCATGGTGAGTAGAAGATTTCACCGAAAACGTAATGCTGGTATGACCAGGTAACAACATGATAATCAATAGTGAGCGAACATTCCAGGATGGCAGATGTGTTTTTCTTATGAGTGCTACCAGTGTATCTTAGGAGGAGAGAGACATAATCCTCTTATAACTGAGCAACTATTAGCAAAGTACAGAAGAGCAACGATTATGTCATGCTATGAATGCATCCCAGCCTTGGTTCAACAGGAAGATGGAACACTGTAATACAATCACACAACTATCGAAGAAAAAAACCTTCCACCAGAAGAGTGCATGTGTCTTCACCTCGATGTGTGGATACAGACTAAGCAGCTTAGAACGAGTCTTATTTCCCCTCCTCCCTTCCTCTTCTCTTGTATAGGTAGGGATACTGGTTTTCCAGGCCTGTTGTATCCTGCTGTTGCTGGTGGTACACAAAGAACTCCATCCATTGCTGGTGTTCTGTTTTGGTCGGTGTTGGGTTGACAATGATATATTACTTCCGTTCTGCAGCTGGCCTGTCCCATTGGTAGTGCTTTTCCAGCGCTGTTCTGTCCTCTTGCTGATTGCACACAAAGAGATCCATCTGCTGGAAATGCCCTGCTTTGGTTGGTTTCTGGTTGACAATCATATACTGTTTCAGATCTGCAGAAATCAAACATATTTCTAGGAAATGCTGACTCTGGAACAATAGCGAAATACTTGACTATTTGTCACAGATGAGGCAAAGACAACTGTCCGGTAGAAGAACGGCCAACAGCATGCTATTGCCCTCGGCTATGTCTCACGGTGGAAAGAGGCAGCTCCAGCATTTGCTCTCGCCAGAGGGGCAGGTACCATGACCAACTCGGGGGCTGCAATATCCAACTACATGATGGATCGTGTGGTTGACCCCATGCAAGACTGTGTAAGTGTTTTAAACTCCAACGAACAGTATTTACAATGTGCTGCTCGGTACTCTCTCAATCACAACCATGCAGTGTCATCTAACAAATACCTTACAGAACAGTTGCCGTATGGTTTTTAGCAACATTCTGCAGTATGTCGACTGAGGTAGAAGGTATACATTCAAGTAAACTGCCGTCTTGGATGCTTTCCTGGAAAACAGACCCATCTGACTCTAAATTGACGTGGATCTGCATTAAAGGATGACAGAAAATAGATGGAGTAATCAGTTGAGAGGGATTGTAACAAGGTAGGATGATGATGCAATCTAGAGAGCTGGAGATGTTGTGGTACATAATTTATCACACATTTTACCATTTTTCCCCATTGTTCTCATAGCCTGTATCAGCTGTGTGGCATAGCCTGCATTCAACTCATATACAATCGTGTGTTCTGGATGTGACTTTGAGTGCCATACACCTGCAATCATTAACAGCAAACCTCCCCATAACACAGCCAGCAGAGGACTTCCAATGCATGTGTGATGAATCATGTCCACGAAACTGATGGAAAACCTGTTTCAGTACCCACCTCTAGATGACTGAAGATGCATGCAAAGTACACCGTTTCCCAGCTAAATATTGGATATACATCGAGTCTTCAGTTTCGTAACTGCAATAACGAGTTGTATACAATTGTGTGTTCTGAGTGTCACTTATAGCACTACCTACCGGCAATCGTTAACAGCAAGCACCTCCATGCCACGGTCAGCAGAGGACTTCCAATGCATGTCTGATGAATCATGTCCACCAGACTGATGGAAAACTTATTTCGACACCCTCTTCTAGACAAATGAGGATGCATGCAAACTACTCACTGTAACATCTTGGACATAAATAGAGTCTTCAGTTTCATAACTGGAGTGATTCTGTCAGTGACAGGGTACTGTGATGCCTGTGTATAGATTAGCTTGACAGTTGTTGTGTGTGGAAGAGACTGTGTTCCATGCACAGAGTTAGTGCAGCATGGCATGTAGTTTCGCATGTCAAACATTGATGCTTTCCATTTGTCTATTTCCTGATAAGATGCCACTGTATGATGCATTTTCCATAGTTGACAATCATTTTATAGGACTGATGCGAGCATAGCATAATTTCTCAACCGTAATAAAAAAAAAAATGGTTCAAATGGCTCTGAGCACTATGGGACTTAACATCTTAGGTCATCAGTCCCCGAGAACTTAGAACTACTTAAACCTAACTAACCTAAGGACAACACACACATCCATGCTCGAGGCAGGATTCGAACCTGCGACCGTAGCAGTCCCGCAGTTCCGGACTAAAGCGCCTAGAACCGCACGGCCACCGCGGCCGGCGAACCGTAATCAGACGAGAACAGTGAGTGTTATACATCTCTGGAAACCTATCTAGTGCGTGTATCATAAAGAATCTATGTTTTTTTCTTTGGTGTAGAAGGTAACAGTTTAATCATCTTGCAGTTTTGTCACCATAGTGAGTGGGATAGGAAAATTGCAGGGTGAATGTATGTTAGGTGTTGGGAATATATTTCCTGCACTGGAGTATTAACAGCATTGCTTTCCACGTCTAATATATCGGAAACCACACTGCTTTAACATTATAGCATGTTTAAGTGCAGAACGGTGTAGCCTTAGGTATGTGTTTATGTTCTATGATCATTTCTATTTTTCCAATACCTTCTTGGTATGGACTCCAAACACTAGAGCAATACTCCAGAATTGATATCATAGCACAAATGATTTACGTAAAATGTTTCAAACTCCTTCTGCCTGCAGCTCCATAACGCAAAAGCCATATTTTCTACTTCTTCTTGACCGTCTGTTATATCACCACAACACCTACAAATGTATCTGACTCGTATCTACAGTCTCCACAGAACGGCAGTTACGGTACTGAGATGAGAACAGCGGCCTACATCACTAGCGTCGGTCAGTTGTGCAAGCATGGGTCAATGTTATGCTCTTTCTGAAAGCAAAATAACGAACTGTATTGATTATGTGGATCTCACCTCGTTCTGTTACTACACGAAGCATTGAATGTAGCCAATATAGTGCTCTCCTGTTTCTGGCCAGTACCAAATTAAATCGGAGACAATGTTGCAGGGAACACTGGTGAAAGACAGAGAGGGAGTTAAAAGATGTATAGAAAGAGACATCTAGAGTTTTTCTCAGGAACCTTAGCCAATAGGTTCACGGGAGGAGCAGCTCATAACGAAACAGAGGACAGATTGCTGCTAAGGGTATGATTCGTTTGTTGGTGTGGTAATCACCAAAGGCGTTGGTGAGATCTTTCAGTCTCTGACTTCATCCAAAGAATGCGAAAATACTTCTTGACTCCCATCCACTTACGGAAAGATGGACAATAGTAACAAAATCTTACCGAATTTGTAAAGTGTTTCGGCTAAGGAACGTATTTTTGCACCTCCCCTCTACTGCTGGCTATTTCCCGCACTACGAAACAGTATTTGTCTCATATGAATAGGCAGTGTAAAGCATTAATGATATGTCTACATGCATATAGCACTCTTAGAGTAATGGAGGAGGTGGTTTAGCAATGATATAGAAATTGAGAACCCTGCTGCAATGTCACTGGCTGATAGCATCAAGAGATCGATGTGGCGAGACGTTTTATTGACGTGACAAGTCGTCGAGAGCAGTGGTTTGGAACTCGAGTAATTTGGTAAAATGCTTTAAATTATGGAAGAATCTTGTAAAATTGCGGAAACTGGCGGAAAATACGTAAAACTGAGGAAAATACGATAAAAATGATTGTTACAGAACTCAAACCTAGGCAGTTTACTCATCTATCATCGACAACAATATCGTAGACCGACTTCGTTGTCTTACTCAGTTGGATGTTACGAAATAACAAGGATGGGGGGGGGGGGGTTAAATTGTAGCGTCCTGTTGAGTGTAAAAATGACTGTGATTTTTTTTTTACCAACATGTGAATAGATAGCGCGAAAACTCCTGTTCTGTATTGTTATTTGTGCATCTGAAATGTATGTAATACCCACATGGGTAGATCACGTAACTAATGAGGAGGTACTGAATAGAATTGGGGAGAAGAGGAATTTGTGGCACAACTTGACTAGAAGAAGGCATCGGTTGGTAGGACATGTTCTGAGGCATCAAGGGATTCCCTATATAGTATTGGAGGGCACCGTGGAGGGTAAAAACCGTAGAAGAGACCAAGAGATGAATACTCATATACTAAGCAGATTCAGAAGGATGTCGGTTGCAGTAGTTACTTGGAGATGACGAAGCTTGCGCAGGATAGAGCAGCATGGGGGGCTGCATCAAACCATTCTCTGGACTGAAGACCAAAACCCACATGCATGACAGTTTATTTCCAAGACTTCCAGAGACACTAACTTTGAGCGCTTGGAATCTATCAAAGCGCGTGGGATCAGGGAGGCTACTGCTGGAAGCGGCCGCAAGCACACTGGGGGGCGCTGGCGATGTCATATTGAACAGCGACTGCCCACAGCGAGCTCAATGGCCGCTGGTCGCAGAGCTCGACCCTCTTGGCGAGTGCAACCCCTCGAGCGGTCTCTTGCCAGAGCGAGATGTAGCCATGCAATTGGTCGATCCTTTACCGAAGAGTTGTCTTTGCACCATCTGTGACGAATAGCCGAGTATTTCGCTGTTGTTCCAGGGATTAGCATTTCCAAGAAATACGTTTGATTTCCGCAGACCTGAAACAGTATATGATTGTCAATCTGACACCGACCAAAGCAGAAAATCGCCAGCAGATGGATCTCTTTGTGTACCATCAGCAAGAGGATAGAAAAGGCCTGGGAAAGCAGCACCACTACCTCAGGAAGGGTCCAGCTGCAGACCGTGTAGCGTTACGCATGTTTAGGGGTGCTAACCGGCCGCCCAATACTGGAGCGGAATAAGATGAATTTGTTATATGGCTGAACGCTAGCGGGCCCAGGTCTCAGGGAGCACCACGACAGTTCCGGCTTCCGACTAGGTGACCGGTACGAGCAGCGTCGCTGGAAACGGGGAAAATCCCAAAGTTGAAAATTTGAACGGCTGATACTCGCGTGGTCTTTGTGCAGGAGGTGCTTCAAAAAATTTCTCTGAGCACTATGGGACTTAACATCCGAGGTCATCAGTCCCCTAGAACTTAGAACTACTTAAACCTAACTAACCTAAGGACATCACACACATCCATGCCCGAGGCAGGATTCGAACCTGCGACCGATGCGGTCGCGCGGTTGCAGTCTGTAGCGCCTAGAACCGCTCGGCCACACCGGCCGGCCCATGAGGAGCTGCAAGAAATGGCGGACTGTTAGAGATTCTTAAAGACGGCTAAGTTACAGCTCTCTGAGATTCAACTCACAGTCAACTATTAGTGTAAATCTGAATATATCGGCGATCTTAGAAAAGTTCGACACATCCAACGACTCAACAACATTTCAGTATCTTTAAAACAACATAACTTGATATTTCAGAGTAAATAAATATTTAATCAATGAACCTTTGAATTAATAACTTAAAATTATTTCGTGCGATTTCAACAAACGATATCTCAGATGATAGTGTTGTACTATAGCTATCATCCCTGAAAGCTACGTATCTGTCTCTATGTTATTTATTGATTTACGATGTCTTTTATATCTTTTCATCGCATTCACACAGCAAATGAACACAGCATCAATATTTCAATTTTCTCATACTTGTGCTTTTATTTAATGAACAGTTTAGTATATATCCAAGTAACTTTTAAATGTTGATCGCAAGTGCTATTAAAAAACTGTGCTAATTTAAAACTGGTCAGTAGCATGCGTTAGCGTACACCACAACTGAAAAGAGAATCAAAATCTGGGTCTGTCAAGAAGGCATAAATAATAGTTTAAGTAATATCTGAAGACAGTCTACAGTCATTTAATATGAGAGCACTTGTGCAAGAATACGGGCTTATTTATCTATGAACCAGCTATCACTTATATTTATTGTAAATGATCTGAATGTAACCGAATGTTTTTAACATTGCTTTTATATAAATACAGCTATAATATTTTAGTTTAGCCCGGGAAGTGGTCAAGATGAGTCGAATCTTGTATGTAGAACCTGAGAACGATGTTTTGCATGTTTGGTGGGGCGGCCTTCAGCCAGTGAGAGTTGTACAGTGGCGGACCATTGCTGGAGCCAAATGGACACTGGGACTTACCGAGTGAAGGGCTCAAGACAGCGATTCTAAACACGTTCTTTCGAGTTTGGGAAGAGGAGAAAATCTGCCTGTGGCATCGTGTGTCTTTTGATGGACTGGGTGATTGATTCTGGGCGGCGGACGGCGCTACCATACTGTAATTTCTGAAGAGACTTTATATTTCGAGACGTCTGAATGTGTTACAGAGTACGAGTATATTTTTTTTCCGCCTGTGGTACGGAACTGAGAACAGACTGAGAACGAGTTACTGTTCATTGCAACGTGTGTGTTAAATTGTGAATCATCATGTTGAACTCTGGATTGCTCTGAGGTGTTGAATATTTCGTCTATTGTAATCAGGAAAGGACTTAGTTTTCGCGTTTCTATGAGGAGTGTTTAGTCTGGGGATTTTTCTACCATTCTCGTAACGTTCTCAACGTAACTTTACTCCATTTGACAAGGGTATTTTCTGTGTGTTTTCAATTGAATATCATAGGAAGACTTTCCATTTATCTGAGATACCCATTCTTGAATAAAGATCATTCATCATAGTTCTCTGCGGTCTATGGCAATTACAGAAGTTAGAGCAGAACCCTTTTTATTATATTATCCATTTAATTTTATTTTGTATTTCTATGTATTTTATTAACTCGCAGCTCTACCCAATTCATAGACTATTTGACTGCAGGATTATTTGTAGTGGATTAGCTGTAGGGCATGAAAGCAGACATGTGCGACTCATCCCTGTGACTACATTGAGCTATTCTTTTTAAACAGAACTTGCCCAAATACCTAAAGTACGAGCAACAGCAGGTAGAAACTTAACCGTTTTGCTGATAGGGACTGCTATTTGGAAAGAGCAACTACATCACCATTATTTGCTGAAAAGTATTCCCCCCTAGGCTCAACCATTATTACATCCCTCCATTCTTTGTGTAAGAGGTTATGTATGCAATTCTCAGCTGTATACAACAGGCAATACATTTATTAAAGTACTCTCTCTCCAACACCAACATCTTATCAATTGAATACATTTCCCAGCAATTTAATTAATGTTTAAATAAGTTACCAATACATTTCTCAACTTTACCATCCATTTCGTGTCATGAGATCCGTTTGTTCACATGAACATTTTTCTATCACCGTGCCAATTTTTAGCAGTTGTGTTTATTTGAATATCAAGCAGCAAGGCTGTAGGGTAATTGTCAGTTCAGTTTCCCTGTCAAAATTTAGGAACTTCTTCCAGTGGGATAACACCATCAAAAATAAATAAAATAAATAAATGGAGACAGTACCTTACACCCTTCAACTGCAGCAGCTCAGCATAGATTGACCCTTGTTCCAGCCAATTTATTGAGGGGAGGGGAAGTGAGGAAGATCGGAGGAGTGTGTGTGGTGACGTTAACATTGAGAGGTTGCCACACTGAACTCCCACAGAGAGAAGGTGGGTTTCACCTAGGGGGAGCCGCCATCTTGAATACATTTGGCAACAATATACACTGTGTTGAAACGAACATTGTCTCTATTAATGAATACTATGGAGTCTATTATTCGTCGAATTTATTCTTTCACAATACAGCACCATGAAGAGTATACCTGTGAAGGCAGAAAAGTTTTAAGGATATTACGCCACAAGGGCGACTACTTGATCTGCCTTTCCTTTTTCTCAGTCTATGACCAGACTTGTGTTTCTCAGTCTTTTTTCTTTTTGGGCACACCAAATTACCTTTTAAACTTTAGCGACACTCCTAACTGTGACGTTTTTTCCCAGATGCAAAAAAGCAAACTCATAAAGTTCATATAACATTTTTTAAAATTAGGGAACGTCTAAGATGTGCAAATTTTAAAACTTTATTACGTAAGACTCTTGATAGGAACATATAAACATAAACGTAAGTCATCCAATAAAAGAAACTTACTACTCTTCGGCAGGAACATAAAAACGCAGCAAACACATAAAGTATAAGTCAACCACAATATTATTGCACCCGAGGGTTAGGGAGCTTCGGTCGGCAAATCGTAACTCAGGGCGTAATTGGGGTTGATAGTATATGTACAAATGACCTGAAAGCGTTGGCATTGCGACGCGTTTTCCTTAGTCACCACTGTACTTGCTTACCGTAAGGTCACCCAGTGTTTGTGATAACAACCAAGTGTAATAATATCATGGTTGGGTAGTACATAGAATACATATTATTGTGGGACGAATATGAGCTACAAAAAAATTAATGACGTAAGACTCATGAAGAGAAACATATGAACGTAAAGAAACTTACGACTCTTAAGCAAGAACATAAAAAATAAACATTAACATGTGAAATACAAAAAGATATAAAAATAGTTGCAAAGTGGATCTATGTGTGGACGAACTCTTAACATACACACACTCACCACGCTGCCCGCATCACGGAGGGAAACCTGTAGTCAAATTTTATTTATTCAATGTAGCGAATCCAGACTCGCAGAGCTAGGACGTTCAGAAGGGCAATAAAGGAGATTGCTTTATTCGCGATATTCGGATATTCACTTTTGATTGAGATCCAAGGAACATTGGCAGCATTTTCTTTAAACTTCAGTTTCAGGACTGTACTCGATGATACTTCGACATGTTGCTCGTTTTCGGAGCTAATTAATTCTGCTTTGGATACGTTTTCCGTTGTGGCCGAGCAGTTATAGGCGCTTCGGTCCGGAACCGCGCTGCTGCTACGGTCGCAGGTTCGAATCCTGCCTCGGGCATGGATGTGTGTGATGTCCTTAGGTTACAGTAGTTCTAAGTCTAGGGGGCTGATGACCTCAGATGTTAAGTCCCATAGTGCTTAGAGCCATTTGAACCATTTTTGATACGTTTTCCTCGTCAGGTGCAATCAACCACTGCCAGCCAGTACTCAAGATCGAGGGAAAATGTTTGGCTGTCCCTTCTTGCAACTCAGATACGTGTCCTGTTATGTGTTCCTCTATCTGATTTTTCCCTTCTGTATTCAACTCTATTTACGGGGTAACCGTAGCTGGAAAAGCAGTTACATCATTCTTTGCTGTGACAAGGATCTAAAGTGTGAGTTTTTACGAAAATGCGCTGATTTTATCGCATAATGATATCATCATTTCACGAATTCAAAACTTAAGTTTGTCGAAAATATCGGAAATGTGCGCCAGATCAACACACCAAATGGGGTTCTTAAGACATTCACATTAACCAAACATTTTATCATTATTAGTTTCGAAAAACGCAAGTTCTAGAACTCTGGAAAATATTTTTCCTTTGAAAATCTAACGGATTTTGCTGTAGAATAAGAGCACTTTACGATCTTTACAGAACTCTTCAAACACTCCCGATTTTGCACGTCGAGTTTTTCCATAGATGATCAAAGAAACAGTGGTCTGAATGACGTCACCCAATCGATTTCCGTCCGCAGTCTTCACCATTAAAGCCTCTCTATGTAAAAAGCAGTGAGTAGGCGTTACTGATCGGTTTTTATTCTACACAGTACTTAGAAACCGTTTTATACACTGAAGTGACAAAAGTCGTGGGATACTTCCTAATATCGTGTCGGATCTCGTGTTGCCCGGAGTAGTGCAGCAACTCGACGTTGCATGGACTCAACAAGTCGTTGGAAGTATCCTGGAACAAGTAATGAGCCATGCTGATTCTACAGCCGTCCATAATTGAGGAAATGTTGCCGGTGCACGATTTTATGGACGAATGTCTCGATTATGTCGCGTGAAAGTTCGATGGGTTTAATATGAGGCCATCTGGTTGACTAAACCATTCCCTTGAATAGTCCAGATTGGTCTTCAAACAAGATGCGAACAATTGTGGCACGACGACAAGGCGCACTGTCTTCTTCCATCGCTTTTAGGGAACATGAAGCCCATGAATGGCTGCAAATGGTCTCCAAGTAGCCGAACATAGCCATTTCCAGTCAATGATAAGTTTGCATACACCCTACACCATTATGGAGGCACCAGGCTTGAACAGTGCTTTGTTGACGACTTGGGTCCACGTATTCGTGGGGTCTGCACCACAATCGAACCCTGCCATCAGATCTTACCAACTGAAATCGGGACTCATCTGACGAGGCCACGGTTTTCCAGTCGTCTATGATCCATCCGATATAGTCACGAGCTCAGGAGAGGCGCTGCAAGCGATGTCGAGCTGTTAGCAAGGGCGCAGTGGCTGGTCGTCTGCTGCCATGGCCCATTAACGCCATATCTTGCCGCACTGTCCTAAAGGATACATCCGATATTGATTTCTGCGGTTATTTCACGCAGTGTTTCTTGTCAATTAGCACAGAAAATTTTACTCAGAAGTCGTTCTCGGTTATTAAGTGAAGGCCATCGGCCACTGCGTTGTTAGTGGTGAGAGGCAATGCCTGAAATTCGGTGTTCTCGGCACACTCTTGACATAAATCGCGGAATATTGAATCCTCTAACGATTTCCGAAATGGAATGTCTCCTGTTTCTAGCTGTAACTACCATTCCGCGTCCAGAGTATGTTAATTCCGTCGTGCGGTCATAATCCCATCGGAAACCTTTTCACATGAATCACTTGAGTACAAATGACAGCTCGGCCAATTCACTGGCCTTTTATATCTTGAGTATGTGATACTATCAAGTGGACTGACTGCGTTGCCATCTATACTGATGGCGCTGCTACAATGTCAGGGAATACACTGAGGCGACAAAATTGATGGGATAGCGATATGCATATACAGGGTGGCGCACGAAATGTGTTACCAATTGTTTCTTTCACAATTTACGACGCACATTAGATATCCCGCTGGGATCTCTACAGCAGTACCAGCAGAGCTTGGAAAAACAAATGAGTTACGAAATGACGTGTAATTCACGATACTGCCGCTAGGAGATTAGTAAGCAGCAATGGCTGACAATGGGTGACTGACGACACAGCAACGATCGGCAATTGTGTTACGTTTTCATGAAACGAAAAGCCTTGTTGTGACTCAGAGGCGTTTTCGACAACAGTTTAACACACGATGGGTCCCTTGCAAGAAGACCATCCACAGGTTGTACGATAAATTTGTACAGGAAGGAACAGTACTGGAAGCGAAGCGACCTCGGCCTAAGTCTGTTTGTTCGCTGGAGAACTTGAGTCCGTTATCTTGAAAGAAGCTCTCAACAGCAGCAGATATATCAGCTCCATTGGTTGTTGTTTCCAGTTCTCGACAAAAAGGGGTACTGCTCAACAGTTTCTGATCTGCGAACATATCAATCTAAATATAATAATTGAGATTCTCAAGAAACGTCAGTGCTTTCGTCTAACTGTAGAATAAACTGGGTGTTTATTAAGTAACATTGCTTTGAATATCGACTGGCATGTCCATAATGCGACGACGAACTGCATCATTTTACAGAGGTGCTATTGAATCCTGTTCAACTGCTTTCGGTTCCAACGCAGTGGCAATAGTTTGTATACATGGAAGTAAAATAAAGCTTTTGCCGATCTGTATCCTGGTAATGATTTCAGAAATTATGAATGGCACTAAAAAGGCTTCGTCCAACAGCTTTATTCGGTTTTCCATCATGACTGAAGATGCTTAAATGGACGTATACAGACGTTGAATATACTGTCCCGGTTTTTAAGAGATGCTGTGGTGGTTTCGTCCTGAAAGCCTTTTCAGCTTTTACGTACCATACGCACATTTGACAAGAATGCTGAGAAGGGCCACACTAGCTGCAGATGAGCCACTGGAGGATTGCACCTGCAGACCCTCGAGCCGGCTACCTGCACAACATCGCTGTCGAATTCTGACGCGCAGCATCCAGAGTGCTGCATTCACATCCCTTGTTGCGCAAGGGTGTGTGATTCAGTGCGCCTTCCACCGTTCCAGAGAGGACAGTCCATGTTGTAAAATCACAAGTTATAAATATGTTCGCAGACAACGCCGTTTAACTGACTGCTCCGGCTGTGTGATAGCCACCTCAGCTGCTCAGTCTCCTGCAACTGTAGCACCACGTCATCACTGGCTCAGCCTCCACGCTCACTAAAAATCTGGACCAAGAGGAGATTGCTCCAATTTGTTGAAGATATTTTCAGTGCATAAATGATCCCAGTAGTTGGAAATAAACACAGGCTCACGTACCGAAAGAGGTGACGCAGTGGTTAGTACACCGGACTCGCATTCGGGAGGACGACGGTTCAAACCCGCGTCCGGCCATCATGATTTAGGTTTTCCGCGATTTTCCTAAATCGCTTCAGACAAATGCCAGGATGATTCCTTTGAAAGGGCACGGCCGATTTCCTTTCCCATCCTTTCCATATCCGATGGGACCGATGACCTCGCTGTTTGGTCCCATCATCGAAACAACCAACCAAACAGGGTCACGCACATCTACATTAAAGGCTCACATATATATGGAATACAGACCGAGGATATGCTCTGAGTTCAAATATTATTACCAACAAAATGAATTCCTTGGAAATCAGCAAGGATTTCGAAAATATCTATCATACGAAACCCAACTTGCGCTATTCATACTGAAATCGACAATGCAATATATACATTACTCAATCGAAGTGTTCTAGCGAAAAATGCGACTTGCAGTTGTTATCCTGGGTGGTACATGGTTTACATAAGCTACCGTAGTAACAGGTGCGCCTTGGAGAAGTTATACTCTAGCGTGTCTATACAATAAAATTTGTTGAAATTTGTGCAAATTTCTATGAGGAAATGCTGTTCTGAAAAACATAGAAATACCCTACTGAACCTTGACAGACGATTAGTCTGGTGTAAACACTGGTAACTGTCTGCTTCCTTAGCTGATTGGTCAGTGCGACAGAATGCCATGCTAGGAGCCCTAGGTTCGAATCCTGACCAGGTCGGGGATTTTCTCCGGTTGGGGACTGGATATTCCGTAGTCTTCATGATTATTTCATCCCCATAGACACGCAAGTCACTGAAGTGGCGTCAATTAAAATGACTTTCACCAGGTGACTGATCTACCCGACGGAAGGCTCAAGCCACGGGCGCATTTGCGTTTACTGGTAACTAACTTGTAACATTGTGGAATTCACGTAACATAAGAGCTTGGCATGTTTTGACTGCACAATTAACGAGCCACAGCTGAAACCATACGTGACGTACAAATACTTGAGACTAACAATGCGTAGAGGTACAAAGTGGAACAACAGTATACGGTCAGTTATAGGTAGAGCAAATGCCAAGAACTTGGGGTGGACATAATTTAAAAAAGGGCGTTTTTCGTTGCCGCGGAAGCTTCTCACGAAATTCCAGTCACCAACTTTTTCCTCCTAATGCGAAAGTATTTTTTCGACACCGACCTACATGGGGAGAAACGATCACCACGATAAAATAAGGGAAATCAGAGCTCGTACGGAAAGATTGGTTCTTTCCGAGCGCGATTGGAATAATAGAGAATTGTGAAGGTGGTTCGATGAACTCTCTGCCAGCCACTTACATGTGATTTGCAGAGTATCCACGTAGACTTAGATGTAGAGGCTTCGATAAACTGGTATGTTATTGGGAAACTACAGTTATACACGAAAGACACTGCACGCAAAACATTTGTGTGACCCCGACTTGTACAAGCATGTATCAGTTGGGAAATGTGCAAATACTCACAGACTTGTTTGAATGGCAGAAGAGTGTAACAGAAACGTTGAAAACCTTAAGTGGCAGTCATTCTAAGAGAGACTTCGCATACCTCGGGAGTCTCTGCTTAGAAAACTGCAAGAACTGGCTTTGAGGCCGGCTTGTGTTGCCGAGAGGTTCTAGGCGCTTCAGTCCGGAACCGCGCTGCTGCTACGGTCGCAGGTTCGAATCCTGCCTCTGGCAGGGATGTGGTTGATGTCCTTAGGTTAGTTAGATTTAAGTAGTTCTAAGACTAGGGGACCGATGACCTCAGATGTTAAGTTCCATAGTGCTTAGAGCCATTTGAACCATTTTCCTTCAACTACGTCTGTAATTCCCTTATAATCGTGAAGGTAAAAGAAGTCGTTCTTTCTTTGATCCATCTGTGAATTAAACGCGAAGGTATCTTATTATACACAGAATAAAATGTACCCTATGCCACACACTTCACAGTAACTCACAGACTAGAGAAGTAGACAAAAAATAACTCTTGGCTCTCTGTTTGCTTTAAGTCTCTTGATCTGACGCCACTTGGGATTAGTGGGTTAACATCGCTATTTCCTTATTCAGCACCGTTACGTACTTGACCTGACAGAACTGTTCGCTTTTGTTGTGCAACCACGCCAACACTCCCATCTTGGCAAAGTTTTAAAATACTTGTTTTTGTTGTTTAACCTAATGCCGTGTCTGCTAATACTCTAATAGCCTTTAGGTGAACACCTGTTTATTAGCGTGTGTATCTACCTTTGGAACGCAATACACCTGCGATTCTGCGTGGCATGGGGTCTTTGGTGGGTTACCGAAGTTATGTAGGACCAGGTGTCTATGCACAAGTCATGGAAATCCTGTAAATTACGGACCGTGTTAGTTAACGAGCATTGCGCTTTCACTTAGATATATGGCTGAAAGAGTCAGCCTACAGGAAATGTGAAACGAACCTTGACATCGAGGACCGTGTGCCACGAAGGGCGCAGATTCACCACGAGATGGGGAAACTCACAGGCGTCTGTTGTCTATTGAGGTCTAAGCGCTGTAGTGTGCGAGTGAGATAGACGAGAGCATACGTCATAGGGAAACCCAGTAGAAGCCTTTTGTGGCGGACCTATGATCGGCGATAAAGGGAAACATTTATGAAAACTATTTAATTCTGTAGTAATGCAGGGAATCAAGCCACAGTAATTTTAATCTACCATCCGCCACAAACTTTCATCGTGATCCCAATAAAACGTGAATATTGATCATACCTATAATAGTTTAGGATCTACTGTTAAAGTGAAATTGACAAGTTTTGTAACAAAGACTTGAATGCTAAAATATGAACGCTTTGGTCGATCTTAACGATCGACATTTCATATAGAAGCGCATCATTAAAATGACAAACGTTGTAACTATCAACTCTGTAACTTTATTTGTTTAAACGATATAGTAAATTTAAATTATCAGTATTTACAGTTAAGCATTAGATCATCATCTCCGCACAAAACACATGACAGCATGACACTGTTTTGAATCATTAAGTAATCGAATATTTGTTGAATAGTTTACTTTTGTTCTTTATTTATTTATCAGAAAGCATATTGGTGCAAGGCTACTGGCCGTGACATTCAAAGTTAAGAAGGAAACTGTATTGGTTTTATGTAAAAGAATTTCAACGTTTTTTTATGTAATGGATATTATTGCTACTTTATTTAGTACGTGAACGTGGTCAAGCTTTGATTATTTAAATATGGTAAAATGTAAAATAATGTAGAATAAGCTGTAGCCAATCAGATGGATGGCTTCAGGAAAGGGGACTGCGCTAGTAAGCTAACCGAAGATGTTCGGCGCGCGGGAAACGGTCGAAGACGCGCGGTGGGCAGTTCTGGTCTAGACACCAAAGAGGACAGTTCGGTTGGCGACACCAAAGGGTACAGTTCGGATTGAGACGCGAAAGCGGACTGTCGGTCTTTAGGCAGCTAGGAAGCGAAACGACTCACAAAATTTCGCGATGTGTGGTATCACGGGACTTCGTCTCTGAGCGGTGAGCAGCCGCGCCTGTAGTGAACTCTAGCTTTTCGCGTAATTAACGATGTGGAGTATTGGACGTGTGTCACGATGAGATTGTGAATTATCGAACTGTATCAAACGGATACGCGCTCGAGTGTAATAGTAATTCTAAATACGATCACTTTCGCTATTAGTTTTCTTTCCGAATAAACATTATTCTAACCAAATCGCAACTGTGTGGCCTAATTCCCGTGGTCGCTAATTCCCGATATTATTATTACTGATATTATATGTTACATTAACTTTGTTTCATACAATTTTGCAAACTTGCCATCAGCCAGACAATTTAACCAAAGGGTCACAAGTGTCTAATTTAGGGCGAGTAATGCGACACGTGCGGTTCAACCCCTAGACGAGTTTAAGGCCAAGACATTTCGACGAAGAGGAACCGCATGTGAGCCCTAAGATGTTTGGGATGTTAGCTCGCAGTTCAAAAAATGGTCCAAATGGCTCTGAGCACTATGGGACTTAACATCTGTGGTCATCAGTCCCCTAGAACTTAGAACCACTTAAACCTAACTATCCTAAGGACATCACACACATCCATGCCCGAGGCAGGATTCGAACCTGCGACCGTAGCGGCACGCGGTTCCAGACTGAAGCGCCTAGGACCGCACGGCCACACCGGGCGGCAGCTCGCAGTTAGTTAGTGGGTGCGGAGCAGGTGCCCTATAGTATCCCCTCGGGTTCAGATAAGGCGAATTTGTTGGCCAAGACATCAATGTGAGTTCACTATCACTATCCTCAGATCACTGTAGCACGATTCTGGTTTTATGATACCGACGGTGATCGTGGTAGAAGACACCAAACATAAAGTGATCCGGGTGGTTCGTAATATTGTTCACGTTGTCCACAGCTGTCATGGTTCGATTACTACCACAGGCACCAGGGATGTCCACGTGTATTTCTTTCTTTCTTTCGCTTACGCCACAGCCCCGCAGCGATCGCAGGGTCGGCGTGGTTACAACGGATTTGGCAGTGTTAGTGTGAGGGATGGCCGGATGCCCTTCCTGCCGCCAACCCGCACCTTCCCCCCCCCCCCCCCCCCCAAGGACGGAATCAGTGTACCCCAACTGTCTGCGTCTCGTGTAAATCGTGAAATAGTGCAGACGTGTTTCAAATGTCTGCGACGCTTGTAACTGAGCTGGAACGTGGGGACTAGCCCGGTATTCACCTAGCGGGATGTGGAAAACCGCCTAAAAACCACATCCAGGCTGGTCGACACACCGGCCCTCGTCGTGAATCCGCCAGGCGGATTCGATCCGGGGCCGGCGCGCCTACCCGAGTCCAGGAAACAGCGTGTTAGCGCGCTCGGCTACGCTGCCGGGTAGATGTCCACGTGTATGTCCGCCGTAAAATAATACTGCCCCCACCACCCTAGGCCCATGGTAAGGTGCGTGCTTCGAGCAGCTTTTCGCTATTATGACGGCATATGTGGAATATATGGACATGACCATCGAACTCGTATCACACGAAACCTGATCAGGCGACATGTTTCCATTGATGCAATGTCCAGTCTCGATGACTCCGTGGCCACTGCAATCGTAAATAACTTTGTCGTTGGATGAAAACACAAACATGTAAGGGTCATCTGCTGTGGAGCCCGCTGAATGGTGTGCTCTGAAACACTTCACCAGCCTTGTATTCCGACGCCAGATCTGCTACAGATCGCCACCTAACCTCCTTTGCAGAGCAGGAAAGCCACTGACCTCCGCGTTCTGTAACGAGTCGTCGACGTCCAGCACCTTGACATCTGCTCGTGCTTTCACCGTCCTCCAGCCACTTTCACGGCAGTAGCATGCGAACAATCGAACAACTTCGCCGTTTCCAAAATGCTCGTTTCTAGGCGTCAGGCGATAACAACCTGCCCTATGTGGAAGTTGCTTATGTCAGTGAATTTTCCCATTTGTGGCACGTATTTTTGCTCCAATGACGCTTCCTTCATCGCTGCTCAGCTTATACGGGGTATTTAAAAAGTCTCTCCGCAGTGCCTTAAGGCACCGAGCTAAGCCTCCCAAGATGTTAGCCGCGCGTGCCGTATGTCGCAGTGAATATAGATATGAAACTCAGTGAAATACAATTTATTAATTTATTGAATATAGATTTTTACTTACAATTTTTCACATTAAATGTTGAAAGTGTCCCCCCCCCCCCTATTGTTGAATACTCAATCCAATTCGTCTAATCATGTTTCCAAACACAAGCTGTAACATTTCTTCTGTAACAGAAGCAGTGAAACCGGATATTGCAGTTTTCAATTCATCGATGGATTTTGGACGGTTTTTATACAGTTGCTTTCGCTGCACCTCACAAGAAAAAGTCAGGTGGTGTTAGGTCAGGGGATCGTGGAGGCCAAAGTCACTGTGAAATCATGCGATCACCAAAAACATCAGCAGGCAGTGACATTGCAACGCGAGCTGTATACGCGGTTGCACCATCTTGTTGAAAATAACCGTTCAGTATTTCACTTAACACAAGTTCTCCTATGAATGGGTACAGGATATCACTGCAGTATCGTTGTGCGTTTATTGTTTCGTTGAAAAATATGGGACCTACAATCCGACGTCTAGAAATTGCAATCCAAACTCCTATTTTCACATAATGAACTGGTTCCTCATGATTACACAATGAATTTGCAGTACTCCACATACGATAATTTTGCGGGTTCATGTACCCGGATAAATGAAACCACGCCTCATCAGTGAAAAACGTTTCATTAGGAATATCACTTTCATTTTGTTGAACGAAATTTTTGAACCATTGACAATAATACAGTCTCTTGCCATGATCAGTATTTTTCAGTTCTTGCACGACTATCACTTTGTATCTGAAAATTTCTAATTTTTTCCTTACAGCTGTGTGGACCGTTCCGACACCAACATCGATTTCCTGGGCGAGTTTTCTTACTGACTTGTTCGGACTCATGGACATTTTATCGGAAAAATCCAGTAGTTTATCCTCAGACAAACGTTAGGGCGAGCACTTCTCGGTGCATCTGTCACTGAACCCGTACTTCGAAATTTGTTCATGAAATCTCGCACAGTATCGCGATGTGGGAGTGTTGTCTCCGGGAAAACTGAATTAAATAATTGACGAACTGAAACTGTGTATTTATCGCCAGCTTTGAACACTTGTTAGATTAAAAACACACGTTCTTCAGTGGTTAGCATTTTAACAGTGACAAAAACGAAACAAACGAACAAAGGAACTAAACTTAAACGTTCACGTCAACACGTAACGACACTCACCAACGATACTACTGACGCTGGCTGAGATAAACGAAACGCTGGAATGTTGGGAGAGTCCACTTGAAGGGAAGTAACCCAGACAGGCGAACACTCATACGGCACGCGCGGCTAACAATCATACGGCACTGCGGGAGACTTCTTGAACACCCCGTATATACAGTGTGTTCCAGTTTCGTTAGGACCGCTTCTGTGAAATTCGAAACTGTAATGCTATCTCGTGGCGAGTTGCGGCGTTACAATCCCTGAAGCTTCAGCGACAACCGTGTAAAAGGTCAAAGCAATAGCGTCAGTGCAGCAGGTGTCCTGGCCACGAATGTAACAGTATGTGTCTGATATTCGTCTTAAAATGGCATTGGAGCAGCAGGTTTTGTGTTTGTGGACGAGAATGCATCAAATTTGACCCGAATACCGAGAGGCACGTTTCTGGTTGCTCTTCCACGACAACGCTCCAGCCCACAAAGCGAAATTCGTGTCCGAGTTATTGCCCAGCAAATGGATCACAGTCCTGGATCATCTGTCGTATTCGCCGGATTTGGTCCCAGACGACTTCTGGTCGTCCCTCAAATTGAAGTTGGCAATGAAAGATCACCACTACGGTTAAGGTCATCCAAGAACATTTCACTGCAGTACTAAATGCAATTCCAGAAAGTACTACGGTGACCGATTCTAAACATTTCTAAAAATATTTCAGCTGTATATTGATTCAGGGGGAGAACACTTAAAATAAATACACTGATTATGTGAACATAATCAATGACTTTTATTTTTCATAGCCACAGTCGTAACGGGACGAGGACATACCGTGTACTTTCTTCACCACGTCACTTACCCGTCATGTCATCCGGTGGGATTCAGTTTTGCCGTGGGCAGCCACAGCGGTCATAATTTTCGACTCATCATTGTATGCGGTTCAACAGGATTGTTGTCCTTCAAGTTTTGCAATCTTAGATGACCTACACGCCTTCTATATTACACGCGAGCGATTTTTTTAAAGAACTTTGAAAAGCACCAACGATACTAGATTATAAAAGAGCCTGTGGGCACATTGTGGACGAAACACTTTCATTTTCAGTCTCTCACGACTTTTTACAGAGATTCGCCACTGTCGACGGAAATCATTCTGAGCATTTTTTCTGACACTAAACCATTTGCACTGTTTTAAAAATGTTCTATAGACTTACGTTAATCTTTGAATACCTATACTCAGTGGTGCAGCATGTGAAGGTTGCTGTGTCTGGACCGGTTACTCCTGTAACCGAAATTGCAGATCTGAAGATGGTTCCAGAGGAACCGAAACCGGTCATGTGAATAAACATTTTATGCAATCAAGACGTATTATAAGTAGCACTGTAAAGCTTTGTGTCATGCAGTCATCAAGGGTACACGAGTGGGCCTTCAGCTCCGTAAGCCCATACCGATGTTCTTTCGTTGAATGGTTCGCATGCTGACACTTGTTGATGACCCAGCATTGAAATTTGCAGCAATTTGCGGAAGTGGTGCACTTCTGTCACGTTGAACGATTCTCTTCAGTCGTCTTTGGTCCCGTTATTGCAGGATCTTTTTCCGGCCGCAGCGATGTCGGAGATTAGATGTTTTACCGGATTCCTTATATTCACGGTACACTCTTGAAATGGTCATCGCTACCTCGGGGATGAAGTGTGCTACCGCTCGTGCGCTCACTATAACAGCGCCTTCAAACTCACTTAAATCTTGATAAACTGTGATTGTAGCAGCAGTAAACTATCTAACAACTGCGCCAGACACTTGTTGTCCTACATAGGCGTTGCCGACCGTAGCGCCATATTCTGCCAGTTTACATATCTCTGGATTTGAACACGCATGCCTCTACCAGTTTCTTTGGCGCTTCAATGTATAAACACGCGCATGTTGGAATGCAACTTGTGTCAAAATATCGAAGTAATCGGTGAAGAAATTCCAGAGATTTACGATTCTGAACAAACGAACATTTACATTTCATATAGATTTCCTCTTTAACTACAACATATATACTTTTATATTAAACGCTGATCAACCAGAACGTTATGACCACCGACCTACTGTTGATATAAACCCATTCAGGTGATAGCAGCGTCACCTGGCGAGGAATTAATGCTAGTCAGATACACGCAGCCGGTCGGAGTGGCCGAGCGGTTCTAGGCGCTTCAGTCTGGAACGGCGCAACCGCTACTGTCGGAGGTTCGAATCCTGCCTCGGGTATGGATGTGTGTGATGTCCTTAGGTTAGTTAGGTTTACGTAGTTCTAAGTTCTAGGGGACTGATGACCTCAGAAGTTAAGTCCCATAGTGCTCAGAGCCATTTTAAACATTTTTTCAGATACACGCACAGTTCATGTAGTATCAGTGAGCGTTCTGTCCGTGTGTGGAGTTGGGAAGGCAGGCTTTCTATCTGCGTTTGACCGGGGGCGGCCTGTGACGGCCTAGAGGCACGGCGCGAGTATTTCGGAAACTGCACGACCTGTCGGATGTTTGACGACTGCTGTGGTGAGTATCTTCAACACGTGGCGAAACGAAGGAGAAACCATGCCCTGACATCTTGGCTTTGGGGCCCACCGATCATTACAGGTGTAGGACGTCGGCTGGGCAGACTGATAAAACAGGATAGGCGACGAACTATGGTGGAACTAACATCAGACATGAATGCTCGGCAGAATACAAGTGTGTCTGCACACACAGTGCACCGAACGCCTGTAACGATAGGCCTCCGCAGCCGATGACCCATGTATGTGCCAATGTTACCACCACGACATCGCCAACGACGACTGAAATGGGCACGTGACTATCGGCACTGGATGTTGGCGCAGTCGCAGAGGATTACATGATGTGGTGAATCCCGATACCTTCTTCCTCATGCCGATGGGAGGACGCGAATCCGTCGTCTTCCAGGGGAACAGCTCCTCGACCCCTGTACTGCGGGACAGACACAAGCCGGCGGTGGCTTCATTATGCTCTAGAGAACATTCATTTGGCTATCCATGGATCCAGTGGATTTCGTGCAAGGCATCATGACGGTCGAGGAGTATCGTACACTGATTGCTGACAACGTACACTTCATGACGATCATGTTTCCTGGAGGCACTGGCATTTTTCAAGAAGATAATGCGCCATGTTACAAGGCCAGGAGTATGATCGAGTGGTTGGAGGTTCTTAGTACCGGGTTCCAATTTATGTGCTGGCCCCCCATCTCATCATATCTGAACCCGATCGAACAGATCTGGGATGTGACTGAATGTGGCGTCAGAACTCATCACCCCCCTCCCCGGAGTTTACAGGAATTAAGTGACTTGTGTATGCAGATGTTGTGTCAGTTCCCTCCAGCGACCTGCTAAGCCTCACTTCTTCCAATCCACGACGTGTCACCGCAGTTATCTGTGCGTGAAATTAGGTAGGTGGTCATAATGTTCCGGCTGATAACCGTATATACACCGATGGGCCAAAACATTATGATCACTTGTTTAATAGCGAGTTGTTCCACTTTTTAAACGCAGTACAACAGAGATTCTGCTTGGCAGGATTCTACAAGTCCTTGACAGAATTTCAGAAGAAAGCTGGCACCTGACTGCTACGCACAGGTCAAGAAATTCCCGCAAATTACAGGATGGTGTTTTACGGGCACGCAGCTGGTGGGCCGACATGTGTTCCAGTCGATACATATCAGGCACATTTTCTAGCCAAAATATCAATGTGAATTGGCTATAACGCCTCTCAAATCAATATAACACGATTCTGACCTTTTAACACGGAGAGTTATCCTGCTGGAAGATGTCAGCTCTGTAGGGGGAGACTTCAAGCATGAAACGGCGCAGGTGGTCCGCAACCCGTAGCTTAATTCTGTCCTCACCGGCCTGCACCTTTGGCGCGGTGCATGTTTCAAAAAATGTTCAAATGTGTGTGAAATCTTATAGAACTTAACTGCTACGGTCATCAGTCCCTAAGCTTACACACTACTTAACCATAATCATCCTAAGGACAAACACACACACCCATGCCCGAGGGAGGACTCGAACCTCCGCCGGGACCAGCCGCACAGTCCATGACTGCAGCGCCCCAGACCGCTCGGCTAATCCCGCGCGGCGGTGCATGTTTCGTGCAGCCATTCGCCTGGATGACGGCATGTAAGGACCCAAGCATCGACTTGGTGTAACAAGAAAGGCGGTGCATTCGAGAATCGAAACGTTTCTAAGGATCCACAGTGAAAACTCTGTGGTGCTGTGCCCACTGCAATCTTAACTGAATATATCGTCGGGTCAACATAGGCACACGTGGGGGTCATATGATGGCTTCAAATGGTTCAAATGGCTCTGAGCACTATGGGACTTAACATCTTACGTCATCAGTCCCCTAGAACTTAGAACTACTTAAACCTAACTAACTTAAGAACATCACACACATCCATGCCTGAGGCAGGATTCGAACCTGCGACCGTAGTGGTCGCGCGGTTCCAGACTGAAGCGCCTAGAACCGCTCGGCCACACCGGCCGGCGTCATGTGATGACGAGCTTCATGTTCAACAATGGCCTTTGAACGGTGTGCTCCGAAACCCTTCTGCCTGCCCCAGCATTGCACTCTGCCGCCAGATATGCCACAGATATGCCATTGGATTACACAGTGGTGGACCCTCCGACCTCTACGTTTTATTATGAGACGTGGTCTTACAAAACCGTATGGCCTACTCGTGGTTTCACTGTCCTTCAACCGCTTTCCCTAGGCGCTCAGGATAGTAGTACACAACAGGTGTCCAGCTTCGCCGTTTTGGAGATCCTCGTTTCCAACGGCAGCGCTACATGAACGTGCCCTTTGTGAAAACCGCTTATATAAGTGGATTCCCACGTTTGCTGCCCGTATCTTCGCTATAATAACTGCCCATTCGTCTCCCTCGCTTACATTCTTTCCTTACTCCGCCATATGCCTGCGACACTACCAGGAGGCATTAAGCCTCATGGTGGGCAGTGGTCAATGTTTTGGCTCGTCAATGTGTGAGTGAGTGTGTGTGTGTGTGTGTGTGTGTGTGTGTGTGTGTGTGTGTGTGTGTCTTCACGCCCCTCTTAGTCTGGCACCCCGTTATTACGAGGGTTATTCGGAAAGTTTCCTTCGATCGGGTTCAGATATGGTGAGATGGGGGAAGATGGAGGAACTCGCCACTATGTATCTCCAATACACGCCTGGCCTTGTAACATGACGCATTATCTTGTTAAAAAATGCCAGTGCCTCTGGGAAACATGATCGTCATGAAGTGTACGTTGTCAGCAACCAGTGTACGATACTCCTTGACCGTCATGATGCCTTGCACGAGCTCCACTGGATCCATGGATAGCCAAGTGAATGTTCTCTAGAGCATAATGAAGCCACCGCCGGCTTGTGTCTGTCCCGCAGTACAGGGGTCGAGGAGCTGTTCCCCTGGAAGACGACGGATTCGCGCCCTCCCATCGGCATGAGGAAGAAGGTATCGGGATTCATCAGATCATGTAATGCTCTGCGACTACGCCAACGTCCATTGTCGATGGTCAAGTGCCCACTTCAGTCGTAGTTACCGATGTCGTGGCGTTAACCTTGGCACATACATGAGTCATCGGCTGCGCAGGTCTATTGTTAGGGGTGTTCGGTGCACTGTGTGTGCAGACACACTTGTATTCTGCCGAGCATTCAAGTCTGATGTTAGTTCCACCATAGTTCGCCGCCTATCCTGTTTTACCAGTCTGCCCAACCTACGACGTGCTACACCTGTAATGATCGGTGGGCCCCTAACCCAAGATGTCAGGTCGTGGTTTCTCCTTCGTTTCGCCACGTGTTGAAGATACTCACCACAGCAGTCGTCAAACATCCGATCGGTCGCGAAATGGAAAATACAGTGAAAATCTGGAGAAGCTTTGCACAGACGCGTTGAGCACTGTGTCTAGTACGCTCGTCGATCGCATCATGTCGCTCTTTTCAGTTCTGAGCGCACAGTGAGAACGTAAACATGGCTAGAAATTAGCGTCTCCCGCCAAGTATGAGGGCCTAGCGAAAGATTTCGTCTGAAGCTGTGCAATCTACATAACATAACTGTCATGCGGTTCGTTCTACACGACAATTCTCGGCCACATTCTGCAGGGCAATGAAGATGCTTTGCAGCGTTTTCGATGGGACGTGTTTGAACACCCAAAATACAGCCCGTAATTGGTTACATCTGAGGTTCAAAAAATGGCTCTGAGCACTATGGGACTTAACATCTTACGTCATCAGTCCCCTCGACTTAGAACTACTTAAACCTAACTAACCTAAGAACATCACACACATCCATGCCCGAGGCAGTATTCTAACCTGCGACCGTAGCAGTCGCGCGGTTCCAGACTGAACCGCTCGGCCACATCGGCCGGCCCCTGAGGTTCATCTCTGCTCAAATGAACCGCTGGCTATGAAGACAATATTTTGACACAGACAACGACCTGCAGTCCAGAGTAGAAAATTGTCGAAAAGCACTGGCACCTGTCTTCTGTAATCAGGGATTGAAAAGTTGGTACAACGCTACGACAGATGCCTAAGTCTGAGCGGCGGCTGTGCAGAGTAGTTGGAAGGTGTAGCTAACTGTTGCAAATAAAACAGTTTTGATTTTCACTGTGGTTTCCATTTCGCGACCTATCGTTCCTTACTTTCCGAATAGCCCTCTTATTTGTGATACGCCCTGTATATAAATCTTAACAGTTGTGGCGCCTCTGGCGCCCTAAGCCGCGGCCGTGTTGCTTGTGCCCTAAACCGGCCCTGGCCACGAACCCGGAGGCCTTGTAACGTTTCTATCACCGGGCCGAACCTTCTGCAACGATGTTCAAGCTTTCAGCGGCGGGCTGAGACAATCTTGAAGTCTGCCTTAGCACATCTGCTACACCAAATGGCTACAACGGTTACTCTATTCCTGTTCCATGTTGCCTATCTAACAGCTTCCAGGGATAACAAAACTTTCTGTATTTCATATAATTATTGACAGAATTTAAAAATTAAAACCTGTGTCATTATCTGCGATTAAGAGGTATAGTCTTACGTTAAAGGTTTACAGTAAGACAAGTATTAAAAGTCTTGATGCAGCGTAACTCGCGGGCGCAAATTACCAAGACTACTCTGATCCAATGTTTGAGAATACAGCACTTAGCAACTTCCAGCAAACTTTACACATAATTTCCAACATTTTCGAAACTTTTTCTCGCTGATAACCCCCACAAAATAATTAAAGGAGAAAAGTTTATCGCTTAACACATTTTCACTATTCAGGCAGTAAAACTTCCAAGTTCAGACACGACGTTTTCATATATTACTTATCTAGTAGTAATTATTTGCAATACATGTAGCAAATAGTATTCGCTTATATCGCTGAATGTACCTACAAAATTATACCACTGTACGACATATAGTCCAGCAGACATGATGTCAAGGTGCAAGTTGCCCAGACTATACCCATCAAATGTTCGATAATGAGTACTTAACGGCTTCCAACAAACATTAAACATGATCTGATGCTGTTTTATACATGAGAGATTGATTCTTTACAGGAATGGGGGTGTGGCAGGGCCATTGCCATATTCAGAAAATGATGACTATTTCTGAGAAAATTTCACTGGAAAAGTTAACAGATGTTATATCTCTGAATTTCTGTTTCCAAAAGGTGTTGAATGCTGCTGAAAATAAAAACCTTATTTTATTTATGAAAACAATAGTTTTTTCAATATTCTCAGTAGATAAATAAGGTAACATAGCTACAAACACAGCAAAATACTTGCTCCTATGTGAACTACAATTTTCGTTACCATGAATCTTTGACGAAAGATTCAGAACATTCAACTTACGCATGAAGGATCTGGTTAGGGACGACACTGGGTAATGACGTTTCGACTGCCTCCTCTCTTTGAAAGATGTAATAAGTTTGACGTGAAAATGAAACTGACGTGTGCTGGAATGTAACCAGGCAAGTCCACTGCCGTATTCCCAGACAAACGAAAAGACCTAATGGGAGGTTAAGGGATGACATTAGAAAACATGCAGAACGAACTAACAAGGACGCGTAGACTGAAAACCGTAATGCACGGAAAAGTCTACAGGAGGCCTTTACTGAGCAGTGGAAGTAAAACGACTGGTGATCACGACGGAGTAGCGTTTCCTCCACGTCAACCGAGGTGCGAAAGATAGAGTACAAAGAACGTTTTAATGCTTAGCTAGTTGTTCCAGCCCGTCCGTTGCGATGCGTCTTCCTGGCTTTTCAAGTGGCATACTACGCTACTGTAGTATATTCAATCGACTTTCTTAGCGTATCAAATTAATTCTGTATCCATCGTGTGTGAATGATTCTCACTGATCACTGCTAGAGGAACGTAGCGTTCTTTTTGTGCCAGTTTGGACGGCCAGGGAAATGAAACTGTAGAAGTGTGTGAAACTTCGTGGTGGCCCATAGCCTACGGGTCTCGATGACCTCTAAGAAGGCCCCCAGATATAATGTATCTGCCTGCCATGTCGATTATTAACAATGTCACATATCCACAGTACAGCAGACACTGTGCAGAGGTTAGAGATTAAACCCTCGACACTTGTGTATACGAGGTGCAAGCAACCAACCACCTATCATTCCATGGCTATGTAGATACTGCTTATGAAAACACTACCGGAAAGGAACCGATTATATCCGGATAAAGCGCCATCACACCAGCGACCTCCACCACAGAGACTACTAAATCACATATTATGGTATGGGTACTTTCAATGGGCCTCTCGTGACGGAAACTGGAATTTATGTAGCCTACTCACCGACGTGTCCCAGTGACGCTGGGCATGGTGTTCTGCAGGAATTCTCGTCCCAACTGAGCCGAAAGAAGACTCTGGCGGAACGGAAGGAGGAGCGTGTCTCACGGATCAGGGACCAATTCGCTTTGCACCGAAGGGCTGAGCTGCTGCAAGTCATCCAGATTGGCCCGTCTCAATCCGTTTCCAAGAGAGCTTTCAGCGAGAACCAGCATCGCATGAACGTTCTCAGCGACATTACGGGTAAGAAGCCACTCAACTTCTCACACATCGAATCAGATGGTGCGGAGGGAAAGACAAGCGAGTGGTATGTATGAGCTGAAGTTTATTTACTAGTGAACTTTGTTTTCTTTAGCCGAATATAAAGAATGTCACTAAATCGTCACGAAATTTTGCCGCTTCTACATGTTTCCACGTTCAAGCTAAGAGAAAGTTTTTCGATTTCACCATCTTGTTCTTGGTCTGCGCACTGATCTTCAGCCCCAAATAACAAGACATTGTCGTTTAACATACCGCGTCAAATTCGGATAACGTTCCACGCTCTCGATGATAGCCCCGTCATTTAAAGATTGGGATTTTATCCGAATTTGACGTGGTAAGTTAGCCGAGAACTTTTTATCCAAGGACTACCCCACGAAAGGCTACGTAGTCATGATCTCCCACAAAATTTATGATGTAAAGCTTGCTTTCGGATACTGGTCTCCTGGTTACAGGCAGAACATATTCCTTCCAATAAATCATTTTTGTCCTGCATAGCTTTCACTGTTACGGGTTTCGCACCGAGTTTCTACATCCATACTCTGCAGACCACTGTGATGTGAATGGCGGAGGGTACGTCTCATTGAACCAGTTATTAGGGATTTTTCCCATTCGATGACGTACGAAGCGCGGGAAAAATAACTCTTTAAATGCCTCTGTGAGCGCTAAAATTAATCTAATTTGTCCTCACGATCCCTACGGGAGCGATACCTAGAGAGTTGTAATATATTTCTAGAATTGTCGTTTAAAGCCTCCTCTTGAAATTTTGTTTATAGACTTTATGGGGACAGTACATATTTATCTTCAAGTGACTGCCAGTTCAATTTTTCAGCATCTCTGTCACTTTCACCCACGGATCAAACAAACCTGTGACGATTCGTGCTGCTCTTATCTGTATTTTTAATTTATTTTATTTACACGTCAAGTTCCGTAGGATCAAATTGAGGAACAAATCTCCAAGGTCATGGGAAGTGTCAGTACATGAAATTACAACATAAAATTAATAATAGATAAAAATAAAATGTTTATGAACCTAAAAAAGTCAAGACATAAGTTTAAGTAAACGCAATCAACAATATAACGTAAGAATCAGCTTAATTTATAAAGGAACTCTTCAACAGAATGGAAGGAGTGACCCTTGAGGAAACTCTTCAGTTTCGATTTGAAAGCGCGTGGATTAATACTAAGATTTTCGAATTCTTGTGATAGCTGATTGAAAATGGATGCAGCAGTATACTTATTTTTTTTTTTCCTTTATTGTGATTTCATGCCCCTGCCCCATATGGGCAGGGGGAGGGCTGTCAGCAGCACAATCCGCCGCTCTTCAGCCGAATGACATGGCAACTAAAACAAGAATAAAATAAGACATACATAAGGAGGTAAAAAAAGGGGAACATAAAACAGAGTAAGGGGAGAAAATGGAGGTAAAAATCACTGACATGTAGAAGTTCATGGGGGACAGTTAAAATAGTCACCAGAAAGTTAAAAAACACAGTTGGCGATTCTTAAAACACAGAGAAGACACTGGATGCACATGCACAGTTTAAAAGTTGGCCACAGTATTAAAAACACTCCGAAAACAACACACTTAAAACCCACTCGGAGCACACACGACGAAGAGTAAAACTACCAGGCGGGACCTGCCGAGGGAGAGGGCAGAGAGGATGGAAAAGGAGGGGAGAGCATGGGGCAGCTGGGGAAGCGGCGGGATGAAGAGAGGAGGGGCAACCGTGGGTGCACGAAGAGGCAGGAGAAACATGGGGCGGGAGAGGGAAAGGGAAGACAGGGCAGGAGGGAGCGCAGAGACACTGAAAGAAGGCACAAGAGATGGACGGGGAGTAGGAGGGGAAATCCGCTCAGAAGGAGGGAGGGGGAGGAGAGGGAGCCCTGAGGAGGAGGCAGGAAGAGGGGGTTAGAGTTGGTAGGAAGGGTAGATGTCAGGGCGAAGCTCATCATCCGGGAGTGGTAGACGGTGGAAGTTGTGTTGGGAAAGGAGATGGAGGGTGTGGAGATGGAGAGAGGGAGGGACACAACGGTAAAGGCGCGGCAACTGGTTGGGAGTGGAGAGGAAGGGAGACACCAGGGGGTGAGGGGGATCAAGGCGGCGGACAATATATAGTGTGCGGATGTGTTCAAGGAAAAGGAGAAGGTGGGGGAAGGGGATGAGGTCATAGAGGATGCGCGTGGGGGACGGAAGGCGGATGCGGAAGGCGAGGCGGAGTGCATGGCGTTCGAGGATTTGGAGGGCTTTATAGAACCGGGGAGGGGCGGAAATCCAAGCGATGCTGGCATAACAAAGGATGGGGCGGATCATGGATTTGTATGTGTGAAGGATGGTGGAAGGATGCAGACCCCACGTCCGGCCGGACAGGAGTTTCAGGAGGCAGAGGCGGTTGTGAGCTTTGTTTTGGATGGTAAGGAGATGGGGAGTCCAGGTGAGGTGGCGGTCGAGTGTGAGGCCAAGGTATTTGAGGGTAGGAGTGAGGTGGATAGGACGGCCATAAATGGTGAGGTAGAAATCATGGAGGCGGAAGGAGCGGGTGGTGCGGCCTATGATGATCGCCTGGGTCTTGGAGGGATTAACACGGAGGAACCACTGGTTGCACCAAGCGGTGAATTGGTCAAGGTGGGTTTGGAGGGTACGTTGGGACCGTTGAAGGGTAGGATAAAGGGCTAGGAAGGCGGTGTCATCAGCGAACTGGAGAAGATGAACAGGAGGGGGAGGTTTGGGCATATCAGCAGTGTACAGGAGATAGAGGAGAGGGGAAAGGACGGAACCTTGGGGCACGCCGGCAGAGGGGTAGAAAGTACGGGAGTTGGAATTGTGGATAGTCACATAGGTGGGACGATGGGAGAGGAAGGAAGCAACGAGACGGACGAAGTTGATGGGGAGAGCATAGGTCTGGAGTTTGAAAAGGAGCCCGGGATGCCAGACACGGTCATAGGCGTTCTGGAGATCAAGGGAAACAAAGATAGCAGAGCGACGGGAGTTAAGTTGGAGGGAAAGAAGATGGGTAAGGTTAAGGAGCTGGTCGTCAGCAGAGAAGGAAGGCCGGAAGCCACATTGGGTAAGAGGAAGGAGGTGGTGCTGGTGAAGGTGGCGGTGGATACGGCGAGAGAGGATGGCCTCAAAGACCTTACTGAACACGGAGGTGAGGCAGATGGGACGATAGGAAGAGGTAGCAGAGGGGGGTTTGTTAGGCTTAGGGAACAGCAGGACACGGGAAGTCTTCCACAGGTCAGGGTAAAAGCCAGTGGAGAGGAGGACATTGTACAGCGTGGCAAGGAGAGACAGGAAGGATGGAGGGGATTCCTTGAGGTGACGGTAGGTGACGCCATCATGACCAGGGGCGGTGTTGCGTTTGGAGCGGAGGACGAGTGTGATGTCTTGCATGGTGATGGGAGTGTTGATGTCGGAGGGGGGTAGCCGATCCAAGTACTGGAAGCTAGGGGCGAGCGGGGGGACAGAGGTGTCAGTGCGGTCAAGGACAGTGGGGAAGAGGGAGTAATCAAAATGGGGATCGTCAGGAATGGAGAAGACCTCGGACAGGTGAGAAGCAAAATGGTTAGCCTTACTGAGGTTGTCAGGAAAGGGTCGATCGTCATGGAGGATGGGGTAATGCGGGGTGGGATGGCTACCAGTAAGGCGGTGGAAGGCTGACCAGTACTTGGAGGAGTGGACAGGGAGGGTGGAGTTGAGGAGTGTGCATGTCTGTCGCCAGTCCCGGCGTTTCTTTGCTGTAGCAGTATACTGCACACGTTTCTGCATAAGAGTTACGGAAGTCCGATCCGAATGCAGGTTGGATTTCTGCCGAGTATTAACTGAGGGAAAGCTGCTTATTCTTGGGAATAAGCTGATATTCTTAACAAGAAACGATAGTAAAGAATATACAGGTTGGTCCATTGATCGTGACCGGGCCAAATATCTCACGAAATAAGCGTCAAACGAAAAACTGCAAAGAACGAAACTTGTCTAGCTTGAAGGCCCGCTAGATGGCGTTGCCATAGGTCAAACGGATATCAACTGCATTTTTTAAGATAGGAACCCCCATTTTTTATTACATATTCGTGTAGTACGTAAAGAAGTACGTAAAAGTCACAAACATATGGCTCACAATTTTAGACGAACAGTTTGTAAACAGGTAGGTTTCTTAAATTAAAATACGGAGTGTAGGTACGTTCGAACATTTTATTTTGGTTGTTCCAATGTGATACGTGTACCTTTGTGAACTTATCATTTTTGAGAACGCTTGCTGTTACAGCGTGAATACCTGTGAATACCACGTTAATGCAATAAATGCTCAAAATTATGTCCGTCAACCTCAATGTATTTGGCGGTAGGTGTAACGACATTCCTCTCAACAGCAAGTAGTTCGCCTTTGGTAATGTTCGCACATGCATTGACAATGCGCTGACGCATATTGTCAGGCGTTGTCGGTGGATCAGGATAGCAAATATCCTTCAACTTTCCCCACAGAAAGAAATCCGGGGACGTCAGATCCGGCGAACGTGCGGGCCATGGTATGGTGCTTCGACGACCAGTCCACCTGTCATGAGATAAGCTACTCAATACCGCTTCAGCCGCACGCGTGCTATGTGCCGGACATCCATCATGTTGGAAGTACATCGCCATTCTGTCATGCAGTGAACATTTTGTAGTAAATTCGGTAGTACATTACGTAGGAAATCAGCATACATTGCACCATTCAGATTGCCATCGATGAAATGGGAGCCAATTATCCTTCCTCTCATAATGCCGCACCATACATTAACCCGCCAAGGTCGCTGATGTTCCGCTTGTCGCAGCCATCGTGGATTTTCCGTTGCCCAGTAGTGCATATTATGCCGGTTTACGTTACCGCTGTTGGTGAATGACGCTTCGTCGCTAAATAGAACGCGTGCAAAAATCTGTCATCGACCCGTAATTTTTCTTGTGCCCAGTGGCAAAACTGTACATGACGTTCAAAGTCGTCACCACACAATTCCTCGCGCACAGAAATATGGTACGGATGCAATCGATGTTGGTGTAGCATTCTCAACACCGACGTTTTTGAGATTCCCAATTTTCGCGCAATTTGTCTGCTACTGACGTGCGGATTAGCCGCGACAGCAGCTAAAACACCTACTTGAGCATCATAATTTGTTGCAGGTCGTGGTTGACGTTTCACACGTGGCTGAACACTTCCTGTTTCCTTAAATAACGTAACTATCCGGCGAACGGTCCGGACACTTGGATGATGTCGCCCAGGATACCGAGCAGCATACATAGCACACGTCCGTTGGGCATTTTGATCACAATAGCCATACATCAGCACGATATCGACATTTTCCGTGATTGGTAAACGGTCCATTTTAACACGGGTAATGTATTACGAAGCAAATACCGTCCGAACTGGAGGAATGGCAAAACGTCATTTTTTCGGATGAATACAAGTTCTGTTTACAACATCATGATGGTCGCATCCGTGTTTGGCGACATCACGGTGACCGTACATTGGATGTATCTATTAGTCATCGCCATACTGGCGTATCACCCGGCGTGATGGTATGGGGTGCCATTGGTTACAAGTCTCGGTCACCTCTTGTTCGTATTGACGGCACTTTGAACAGTGGACGTTACATTTCAGATGTGTTACGACCTGTGGCTCTACCCTTCATTCGATCCCGGCAAAACCCTACATTTCAGCAGGATAATGCACGACCGCATGTTGCAGGTCCTGTACGGGCCTTTCTCGATACAGAAAATGTTCGACTGCTGCCCAGGCCAGCACATTCTCCAGATCTCTGACCAACTGAAAACGTCTGGTCAATGGTGGCCGTGCAACTGGCTCGTCACAATACGCCTGTCACTACTCTTGATGAACTGTGGTATCGTGTCGAAGCTGCAAGGGCAGCTGTACCTGTACACGCCATCCAAGCTCTGTTTGACTCAATGCCCAGGCGTATCAAGGCCGTTATTACGGCCAGAGGTGGTTGTTCTGGGTACTGATTTCTTGATCACCCAGCAAGTTGGCTCCGGAACTACTTTTCTTCAGTCACAGGCACACTAATATACCGACCGGCATACAAAATTCCTGAGCATCACTACTTCGGACTATTCTGCAACGTTTTCTTGGAAGGTCCACCAGTTGCCGTCTCGGCCGCAATTGTCTTTTGTCCATATGTCCGACCGTCACACTACGGTAAAGTTTAACGGTTCGTTACTTCAGACACAGTCCAGTAACGATGTTCGGATTCGATCGCCGTTTCAGACGTTTGGCGATCGCGAGTATTTCGCGGTAATGCGGGAGAGCAGCAGCGCCAGCCATGCGGTGCGGTTCATCGAAGTCTGTCACCGTCCTTTTGTTGCCGAAACCTAGTTTTCATGGTTCACTGTTTCCTCTCCGAAGGGTTCTCAGTTAAACTTTTGTAGTTACGGGTGAATACTATTTCTGTGTGTCGTTTTGTGTTTGTATCTATGTCAGTGGAGGCTGCCCTCTGTTAAGAGTACGTTGTTCTGAGCTAATTCCAGAATATATCTCTTTGTGTTAGTTGCTAAATCTTTTACTTCTGTTGTTATTTCGACTATCTTTCCTCCCAGTATCCATTCAGACCAATGGCTCCCTGCAAATAGAGTCGTAGTCCACGCCTTCCCAGGGTCTGATGCAGGGCAGAATAATAACGTGAGATTCTGATGACCTGCCAATATTTATCTCGCCCACTAACTGGGGGCAAGCTCTTTTCATCCAGGCTAGCTGGGATACGAAAATTGTTGCCGTCAGTTCAGGTGAGGTAGTACAACCTTACCATTAACATTATCTGCAGTATATTTTACATACAACATAACAGCAAGGGTCCCAACACTTGGCCAAACCTGAAATTACTTCCACCCCAGTCGACAACTCTTCATCCACAGTAACATGCTGCGATCTCCCTACCAAAAAAAAATTCTCAATAGTCACAAATTTCGCATGAGACGCCAAACTATCGTACTTTTGATAATAAACGTAGACGTGTTACTGAGTCAAATGCTTTCCGGAAGCTCAGAAATACTGCGTCTGCCTGACTGCTTTGATCCTGGCCGAGCGGTTCTAGGCGCTTCAGGCTGGAACCGCGCGACCGCTACGGTCGCGGGTTCGAATCCTGCCTCGGGCATGGATGTGTGTGATATCCTTGGGTTAGTTAGGTTTAAGTAGCTCTAAGTTCTAGGCGACTGATGACCTCAAATTTTAAGTCCCATAGTCCTCAGAGCCATTTTTTTGCTTTGATCCACGGCTTTCAGGATATCACGTGAGAAAAGCGCGTCCTGGGTATCACGTGGTCGATGTTGTCAGAATCCATGCAGGTTGGCCTTTACACAATTTTTCTGATTTTATACTTTCTGCTACGAGTGTCTTGTCATAAGTTTGTACAAGTGATCGGCCGACGGCGTTACAGAGATGCGACGTAATCGCTGTTTTACAAATATATCGTTTGTGTGGTGTAACGGAATATCAAAACCTGTCACACAGCTGTTCTTACAGCCTCCAACAGGTGAGAAGACGACATAATTGAACGTTATGAATGTAAAGGGAATTGATTTGAATTCGTGTACTTAATTTGTATCTTACTCCACAGTTTATTGTGCGAATGTTTGTTTTCTTAGTTTGATTTCATGACCAAGGGCGACGCAATACGTCGATGGTAGAGTCTTCGATGCTTGCGGCCTGAGATGCTGTACTTTCCCATGCCATAACTGAAGCGATGACCGGCGATAGCAAGAAGATCCAGCCAGCGTCTGTTGGAATCTCTGATGTTTATTGGCCATCAATCGATGATATTGAAATTAAAAGAACAAAAAGAAAATCTGACTGTACTTTTAATGAAATTGTAGTGATGTAAAGTCAGTCTGTCTGCTGTTGTCTTTTACTGACGAAATACATATTATACAATGTATAGGAAGGCAATGAAATGGTATAGAATTGAAAGTTGATTTTACATGTTATTTACTCCTGATGTAAAGCAGCTAATTTACGACGGGAGTTCAATAAGTATTGAAACACAATTTTTTCTGAAAACAGGGTGGATTTATTCAGAATTTTAATACACCGTATTATTCCCCTTTCTTTTGGATGCAAAACCCTATTTTTCAACACAATATCCGTTCAGAGCGACAGCCTTGCGCTGCGTTACTGGGAGGACTTTTATGCCCTTATGGCGATGAAAAACGGTACACGAAAATCGAGTTCCGCGAAAAATGTAAAAAAAGAGTGAGTCTTTATGTATTCATTGCAAAAAAAGTATCGTGGTTCCATCTGGAAAATGTTACTACAGCGAAGTTAAAGAAAAAAAACGGAAACGAAATCATTACAAGGCAAAAGTCCAATGTAAAAACCGTGGCAAATGTTAATTCAGTGACATCCATATGTAAACATTGCGATGACCTTCGTCTCATTTTAACTACAAAATACAGTGGAATCAGTGAACTTAAAAGGACAGTAGCCTTATTGGAGAAACAGCTGCAACATCTTGGTTGTAAAACTCAACAAACAGAGCATCGGCTCAACCTTAAAGAAACATCGGGTACCAATGACGTAAACAAAAGAACGACTGTGGAAACCACAGCAAAACTTTGAAATATAAAAGTAAGTGCATCAAACAGCTATAATAACAAACGTGATTCTACAAACAGTTCAAAAATCAAATGGCTCTGAGCACTATGGGACTTAACATCTATAGTCATCAGTCCCCTAGAACTTAGAACTACTTAAACCTAACTAACCTAAGGACAGCACACAACACCCAGTCATCACGAGGCAGAGAAAATCTACAAACAGTGTCACTCAGAAACATATCAGTCCATATAATAATTACGAGCAACAACAGCCGAGCACTATAAATTTTTCGCATGTGTCGCATCGTAAACAAAGTAATGTGATTAAAAAATCAGTCGACTGGCCTCAAGCGTGCAAAAACATAACGATATATCTCAATTTTTGCCGACAATCATGGACGCCAGATAGCAGGAAAGGTGTTTGCGCACACGTTCAGAGTACCAGGTAGAAGGACTGGGGGCAAGCGTAAACACGTTCAGAGCACACAGGAACAGGTACAAAGGCGCGCGCGTTAACACGTCCAGAGCAGTTAAAGGGTCAAGTACTTTTTGAGGTGATATTTGTTTTTGGATGTAAATCTCTAATTTTTCAAGGAGGTCCATCTGTATTCCTTTCTCAGCAATGTGCAGCACAGAAAGATTGTCACTGATATCACCAACAGTGTTCATGATGAGCAATATGTGCTGCAAGGCTGGACTTAATTTAAGTTTTTGCGTCGAAGAGCGTCGATATGTTCTTTGTAGAAGGTTGCAAAATTTCTCTGTGTTTGACTTATGTAGAAACAAGAAGAGAAGCATGAGAGTTTGTATATGCCAGAATTTTTATGCCAGTCTCCAATGGATTTATTACTGTAAACAGTTTTATTGTCAGCGTCAAGGATATTTTTATGTTGCATCGTCTGAAAAGATTTGCAAGTTTATAGGACACTATGCCAAGGAATGGAAGACGGACATATTTTCCGAGCTGTTCTAGGCGCTTCAGTTTGGAACCGCTCGACCGCTCCGGTCGCAGGTTCGAATCCTGCCTCTGGCATGGATGTGTGTGATGTCCTTAGGTTAGCTAGGTTTAAGTAGTTCTAAGTTATAGGGGACTGATGACCTCAGATGTTAAGTCCCATAGTGCTCAGAGCCATTTGAACCGTTTTTGAACATATTTTGGCCTTTCTTTCTTATCCTATAATGATGATGGTCGTTACTTTGGATTTTTTCAACTAGGATGTTTATCTAACACGCGTTATAACCATTATTTTGGATTATAGATTTAAGTATGCTCGTTTCCTCACGTGCGTCTTCTTCACTGATAGAAGCGCAGATCTCTATTACAAGGTAAACTACAGCAATAAATACTCCACCACCAACTGTATTTAATCTATCCTTTCTGAACACAGTTAGACTGTTTGAAAAAATTTCGGCTGAACTTGTTTCTGTACCTATAACTATTTTAGCTTCAGTGCTTTCTATTAGGTCTTGGAGCTCTGGTTCTTTGCCAACACAGCTACGACAATTTACAGCTACAATACCGATCGTTTCTACGAGGATATCCTAGAAGTAAGGTCTCCTATTTTTTTTATAAGTACATAGAGCTGTTTATTTCTACATGGGTTTACATCAGTTCACAGCTTGAACATTTAGCTATTTTTCGACATAATCACCATTTCTGTCGATGCATTTTTGCAGACCCTGTGGCAGTTTTTGTATGCCCATGTCATACGAGCTCGCCACCATGCTGTTCAGAAAGTTATGAATTTCTTTCACCTCGTCGTCGGAGCTGAATCGCTTTCCGGCCAAGTGTTCTTTTTACTTAGGGAACAGGTGATAGTCGCTGGGCGCCAAGTCAGGACTATATGGTGGGTGGGTGATTGTGTTCCACTGAAACTGTTGCAGGAGAGCAACGGTTTGCCGAGCGATGTATCGGCGAACATTGTCATGGAGAATGTGTACGCCCTTGCTCAACATTCCTCTTCTCCGGTTCTGAATTGCCCGTTTGAGTTTTTTAGAGTCTCACAGTACCTGTCAGCGTAAATTGTGGTCCCAGTGGGCATAAAGTTGACCAACAATACCTTTTCCGATCCCAAAAAACGATTGTTATGACTTTACCGGCAGACTGTGTTTGTTTGAATTTCCGTGGCTTTGGCGAAGAAGGATGCCGCCACTGGCGTGATTGTTGCTTGGTCTCAGGTGTAAAGTGGTATGCCCAGGTTTCGTCACCCGTAACAATTGAGTCCAGAAAGTTGTCCTGTTCTGCTGCAAGGCGGTGAAGAAATGCGCGGGAAGCATCAACTCGTTGCCGCATGTGGTCCTCAGTCAGCATGCGTGGCACCCATCATGCGCACACCTTCCGGTAGTTCAATGTTTCCGTGAAAATTATGTGAGCGGTGCTTCGGGAAACCTCAGGAACCAACGTGCAGAGATCATCCAGGGTGATCCGCCGAGCTTCACGCATGCTTTGCTCAACCTTCAACACTGTCTCCTCAGAAACTGACGGTTTCCCGCTGCTTTGTTCGTCGTGAATTTCGGTCCGACCATCTACAAACTCTCTACACCACTTACGAACATTTGTGACATCCATGCACGACTCAATATACACTTCCGTCAATTGGCGGTGGATTTCAATCGGCGCAGTGCCCTTTGCGTTCAAAAACCGAATAAGTCCGCGCAATTCGCACTTGGCGGTAACATCAAACGGGAGCTGCGTTCTCAACGGCTGCCAAGCCAAGACTGACAAGGGGAGGCCACGACGTTTGGAACGCGGGTTCACTGTAAACTTCGTACACTCCATGAGGACAACAAAATGTGTAAGCAGTAGCGCGTACTTCTCAAGCGTTACTGAGAAAATCGCAAGATAATTTCGGTCGTCAGATGAAATGAAATGTCGTGTGGCTAGGGCCTCCCGTGGGGTAGACCGTTCGCCTGGTGCAGGTCTTTTGAGTTGACGCCACTTCGGCGACCTGCGCATCGCTGGGGATGAAATGATGATGATTAGCACAACACAACACCCAGTCCCTGAGCGGAGAAAATCTCCGACCCAGCCGGGAATCGAACCCGGGCCCTTAGGATTGACATTCCGTCACGCTGACCACTCAGCTACCGGGGGCGGACTGGTCGTCAAATATATATCTGTGAGTGGCCATTTTAACCATAAAGCGGCTGTAGCAGAGTGGTGCCGGCACGGTAACTCAGCGTGTGCGGTCAGAGCGTAAGCTACCCTGTACAATAATAAAACTGAGCGAACGGATGAACGAACAAGGAGAACGCGTGTCATTGGACGTCCGCTCTGAACAAATTCAGCAAACAATACAGAGCAAAACTTAAAAAAGAAAAAAAAGTGGTTGGCGTTCAAGCCGCTGGATCGCTGCATCGAGTTCCGTTCGTCAGTTTTTTTATTTTTAACACAGTTATTCTCGTTACTATTTATATTACAATTGATATAATGGGAAAAAATACGTGTAATCGGATGAACTTTTATTCAAATTACAATGTTATTTGGCAGTCTTACAAATTTTTGTTATCACAAATAATATAATATTCACAACTATCGACTAGTAAACGACCAAACGTGATACTGAAAATGGAAGCTTGCCCGTGCCTTCAAAACTGTTCGTATTTAATCGAAAGAGAACGAGAAATTGCTTCTCGTAAGACGCTATTAAAATACACTCGATACTGCATAACCAATTATCAGCGCCGATTTTTAAGAAAATACTGCGCTATGCATGGTTTGCTTCCAAACTATCGTCAGAAAGAGAGGTTTTTGAAAATGTTAACGAGGGTTGCTTTTCCACGGAAAACGTCAAAAGACCTTGCGTATGCGGAAACATAGCATTTATCCTATGTAGCTGGTGCCGTTTAACTTTATGTTTTCCATGTTTTTACGAAAAATATCACCCTGCAACTTGTATTCGTTATGTCGAAAGCGACGATTAATTGTACATCTTTCGAAAGCCGTCTGTACCGGTTAAAACTTGGAGGTAACAAGTCGTTTTGGGCTCCTTCCAGGTATAAGGGATTTCTCAAATCACGGACAAGCATACATTTTCAGTATCACTTTATGCGTTTGGTCGTTTACTAGTCGATAGTTATGAATATTATATTATTTGTGAAAACAAAAATTAGAAGACTGCCAAATAACATTGTAATTTGAATAAAAGTTCATCCGATTACACGTATTTTTTTCCCATTATATCAATTGTAATATAAATAGTAAAGAAAATAACTGTGTTAAAAATAAAAAACTGTCGAACGGAACTCGTTGCAGCGATCCAGCGGCTTGAACGCCAACCACTGTATTGTTTGCTGAATTTGTTCAGGGCGGACGTCCAATGACACGCGTTCTCCTTGTTCGTTCATCCGTTCGCTCAGTTTTATTATTGTACAGGGTAGCTTAAGCTCTGACCGCTCACGCTGAGTTACCGTGCCGGCACCACTCCGCTGCAGCCGCTTTATGGTTAAAATGGCCACTCAGAGATATATATCTGACGACCGAAATTATCTTGCGATTTTCTCAGTAACGCTTGAGAAGTACGCGCTACTGCTTACACATTTTGTTGTCCTCATGGAGTACTACGAGTGTACGAAATTTGCTGTAAATCCGCGTTCCAAACGTCGTGGCCTCCCCTTGTGAGCGCCTCAGCGCGGCGTGCGCATGTTTACACACAGCGCGTGAAGCACTCTTCATAACAGTGTGACCAACAGCCACACAAACAGAGTTCTGTACTTATAAAAAAATTGGAGACCTTACTTTTGGGATTCCCTCGTACAACTAAATTACTGCGTTTTACCGGCCCCCTTTTAGACGGACGCCCTTTCTGTGGTTCCTTGAGACCCTCTAACCTAAAAAACCGCCCAGTCCCTTCCACACAGCCCCCGCTATGCTTGTAGCCGCTTCCTGTGTGTAATGGACTCCTGACCTATTAAGCGGAAATGGCAAATTTACACTACTTTACTGTTACCTTTGTTGCGGGAAACACCTTTAAGATGCACCTTTAAGGTGTGTTCACACGATGCCTTTTTCTGCTCAACATTGCTCACTGTGCTTAAATTTCCAACAGTGCAAGCACACATGCGTATTTCCTGATGCGTTATTTGTTCGAATTGGAGGGCGTCGTCATGGCGAATTGCTTCGCGGATTTGGTGGGAACATCTGAAGGCTATTTAGCAGATGACAGGCACATAGTACTCATGTGTCTTTCGTTTAGTGGTGTGCTGTTTGCTGTGGCTTACGATGTTTTCTGTGCAGTGATGTCTGTTTACTCCAAGAAGTGGCGCCGAAACTTATACATGATTACAGACAATGAGAAGTTATACGCGATTCCCTTCCAAAGATTGCTTGAACATACATTTGAGATGCGATGCCCTGAGGGCCAAGTATGGGCTTGACTCGGTGGGAATTGAAAATAGGATAAAGTCTCTGGTCAAATTACTGTAAAGAATAATTTGTCTCGAAGTAGGCAAACTGAGATGCAGCAGTCTACAAATTTATAAAAAGTGCCTACTAAAAGTGTAGGAGAGTATTCATACAATAGCGAGTTTATAGCACAACAATCGAAAAGCCGAACATCGAAGCAACTGAAAATAATGGTACAATTGGAACTCTTGAATAAACTACCAGAAATAGAAATGAATGGCCTTGAGGATACAAAAAATACAAATTTGGAAAACAGGACCACCGTTAAAGTGCATTCTAGGGTCTAATACATTCCCCAATCCGTCAAGTCCGAGGACCTTAATATATCTCTTTTTAGCGAAGTCGTGTACACATATTTTTACATAACAATTGTGTAATGAAAGCCAACTAACCTACACATAAACACCAAGAACGTATCTTAACCCATTAAGTACTAATTTTATTTTCTTCAACCTGCATTTGTTTCTGGGTTGCCTAATTGACATAGAAGCTGGGAAAAGGAATGTAAAATAAAACAATGAAGTAACCTTGAAATAAACGCTACATTGTAGTCGATCCCAAATGGGGGACCATGGCCATGCCACTCTTTTCTAAAATATTGTTTTATTTTTTGTGCCAAACAATAAAGTAGTCAATATGGAATCCGACATTGCGCACAGAGAACTGCTTCCTTTCATTTTTCTTGCAAATCCCAAATTTTTTTTGTTTCCTCAAAGTCGTGCATTCAATAACGTCTCCGGCTCCAGAAGTTGAGAGGTCAATTGGACAACGTGAATTGGGTACCTCCGGGTATGATGGACGTCCTGTGCTTTTTGGATCAGAAGCAGTTGATGACAAAGCAAGATATGCCCTAGCCACCATCGTTCTCAACTGGAGCAGTGAAATATTTTCAATCGTGATGTAGTAGATAACATGGGCGTTGATCAAGGCTACATCCGTTGCGCGTGTGTTCAATGGAAACAACCATTTCTTACTTCGAATTCTCACACGGTACGTCTGCCCATTCTAGTCCAATTTGTTAACTCCACTCAGTTGTTGGTTGTATTCTCCCATCATTCTTGGTTGTTGAACTTGTACTTCCTGATTTTCAGCTTTGCTCAAACTCTTTGCTTGCCTTACTGGGTGCACTCTCGCGTCGTTCGACAAGAGTTTTGCACATTCTCATGTTTTTAAATTACTGCCATTATCTCAGTACTATTGTAAATTTTTTTGTCATACGTTCCAATTTGTTTCTTTTTAATGCTATTTTCGCTTTCTATGGGTCAGTTACACATTTGAGTCATTCGGGTGGTTCCCGTCACCCTTCTGTGAGGTCTTTCAAGGAAAGTAAAGTCATGAAAAAGTTGTCAAAATAGATTTTGTGATGCTCAGGAGATTGCAGAACAGATATTGTGTTCAGCACATCTGATCCGTCACGTCCCAAAACTGAAACATTACTTGAGTCCGAATTTCCTCCACTGAGTGACATACAATAACACTAACCGCCTCGGAAACAGCACACCGCCCACTGTTTGAATCCGAATCTCACTGGTTTTCCGCGATTGAATTGTTTTAGGTAATGGTGCCTGTAATATTGCACCATTTGCTTATCAATGCTCAGGCTACGAGAAACCCCTGAAATTTCATGACATTCTTATTCAGCACGTCCATCAAGGGGCGAATTTTGAAAATTTTATCCTTTTCGTCTGTTGAAATTCTGTTCAGATGTGTGTTATCATTGAAGTGAAGGTGGCGCTTGATTTCCAGATATCCGTTGTAGCTGGTCCATGCTGTATGCACTTTGTGTCAAAGACCTTATCTTCATTCCAATACAATTGTTCTTGTGGGAGAGCACGGTATTCAGTGAAGAGCAATAATCATAAAAACGTTTCTGTGCATTCACTGGATGACTCAAACCTGTTATTATTCTTCTGAGTACTACACCGGACACTTTCACTGGCCATCAAGTTCAGTATTTGTTCCATCAAAAAATTCTTCCAAGCACTCAACTGTAGGCTTTCTTTTAGTGCTGCAACCAAACTGCATTTATGCTATTCAATTTCTGCTAGATCCGGGTAAGTTTTACTGTAAGAAAATTCTTCTGTTGGCCAATTAAAAGTGACACTAGATTTTCTTTTCTTCTTGCGATGTCCAGCATTTTCCTCTTCCTACCTTTTTTCATTAATATGAACTTCCAAGGTATCTGGCATATCAGTTGAAAGAATATCTTCAAATACATTTTCATCGACAACGTCACAGGTCAAAATCCCATCTGCGCAATCTGGAGGGAGCTCGATAATGTCAATGGTATCACTCACTTCATCCTCATCCTCTTTATCAGAAGACGCCATGAAATTGGAGCCATTTACTATTTCTTCAATTTACCTTATAGGAAGTGCTTTATAGCGACTCACTGCACCTGAGGAGAGTAATAATTTAAAAAAAAAATGTTGTTCTAGGCGGAACCTACCACGAGCCCCAGCGGGGATCGAAAGTAAGGGAGCCCTCAAGGGGAAATAAAGCAGGGACAGGAAATAAATAATCGATAAACATCTTTTAAAACCATTACAGAACGTGCCATTATACAGGTGTTGGAAGCTGTTCTGAAAATGCTCAACTCTTCTAACTCAGAAAAACTTTAAATCTTCACACAATCCTGTACAGCTCACTCGTTTAACAATGACTGAATAACAGTCAGTACATAAGTTTGACAAAGGTTTAGACAACAATGCGAAATAGTAACAACTGCTGCTAACATAATTACAAACACAAAATTTCAGTTGCATAGAGAAATCAACAAACGGTGATCACGCTAGTTAATAGGTTAAATGTAATTCTTCAGAATTTCACGGCGATCTGTTTTGTCTGTTGTCCTTTAAGTACACTGAGACGACAAAAGTCATGGGGCTGCGGTATGCACACATGCAGAGGGCGGTAGTATTGCGTAGAAAAGGAATAAAAAGGCAGTGCATTGGCCCACCTGTCATTTGTACTCAGGTGATCCATTTGGAAAGGTGCTCGAACGAGATTATGTCCGCACGACGGGAATTAACAGGCTTTTAAGGCGGAAAGGTAGTTAAGAGCTAGACGCATGGGACGTTCCAATTCGAAAATTATTAAAGAGTTCAGTATTCCGAGATCCACAGTGTAAAGAATGTGCCGACAATATCAAATTTCAGCTATTACCTCTCACAACGGCAACCCAGTGGCCGACGGCCTTCACTTAATGACCGAGAGCAGTGGCGTTTGCGTAGAGTTGTCAGTGCTAATAGACAAGCAACACTATGTGAAACAATCGCAGAAATCACTGTGGGGCGTACGACGAACGTATCCGTTAGGAAAGTACGTCGAAATCTGACGTTAATGAGCTATGGCAGAGGACGATCAACGCGAGTGCCTTTGTTAACAGCACGACGCCTCCTGCAACGCTTTTCCTGGGCTCCAAGACCATATCGTTTGGACGCTAGACGACTGGAAAACCGTGGCCTGGTCAGGTGAGCTCCGATTTCAGTTGGTAAGAGCTGATGGCAGATTTCGAGTGGGTTGCAGACTCCACGAATCCACGGACCCAAGTTGTCAACAAGGCACTGTGCAAGCTGGTGGTGGCTCCATAATGTTGTGGACTGTGCTTACATGCAATAGAATGGGTCCTCTAGTCCAGCTGAAACGATCAGTGACTGGAAATGGTCATGTCCGGCTACTTGGAGACCATTTGCAGCATTCATTGACTTATGTTCCCGAACAACAGACTTTTTATGGACGACAATCAGCCATATGACCGGGCCACACTTGTTAGCGATTGGTTTGAAGAACATTGTGGACAATTCTTGTGAATGATAAGGTCTACCTGATGGTTCCACATGAATCCCATACAACATTTATGAGACATACAGGAGAGGCCAATTCGTGAACAAAATCCTGTATCGGCAACATTTCAGCAATCATGGACGGAGATAGAGGCGACATGGCTCAGCATTTCTGGAGGGGACTTTCAACGACTTTGCTGCATTGCGCTGCGAAACAGGAGTTCTGACACGATATTAGGAGATATCCCATAACCTTTGCCACCTCAGTCTCTTTATCCTTTCTTTCTTAATGACTGCTTTGTTTTGAAATGCCGGTTGCCAGATAACGAAATGTTATTGCCAGCCTAATCGTTGCAGAAATTGCATTATGCATAACAGTATCTGGCGTAGAGATACATGTTCTCAGTTTTCTACGCAAAAAAATCAAAATCTTGTTTAGGCATTCTTGCGAAATTTGCAAGCAAAACATCGCCGTCACTGTATTTTTGCATCTATTAGCTCCCTTATCTGTACACTGTTTAATCCACAGTCGCATTCGCCTTTTCTTTTTCAGCCGGCCGCGGTGGTCTAGCGGTTCTAGGCGCTCAGTCCGGAACCGCGCGACTGCTACGGTCGCAGGTTTGAATCCTGCCTCGGGCATGGATGTGTGTGATGTCCTTAGGTTAGTTAGGTTTAAGTAGTTCTAAGTTCTAGGGGACTGATGACCACAGATGTTAAGTCCCATAGTGCTCAGAGCCATTTGAACCATTTTTTTCTTTTGCAGCCAATAAACGCAGCCCAAATTGCCGAGCAAAGAACTGGATGAACAGCGAACTGCTTGATCACAACGTGCATGCATACAGTACGTTCGTTTCGCTGGTTATTGTACATGTCCTTTTGTTCCCAATGCAGCGGTGCTTGTACACGAGTCATCTTGCGGACATGTAGGGGATAGGTAAATAATGTGGAACACCTGTACATAGTTGGCAATCCACAATCGTCGTAGGGGAAAACTCAGCAAAGGCGTAAGGCTGCACCATGACAATGCCCGTCCTCATATGTCGTAACAAACAAAGGAGTTAATCGACAAATTTGGCTGGAATGTCATTGACCATCCCCCTTACAGCCCCGATTTGGCACCCAGCGATTTCCATCTGTTTCCGAAATTGGACGAGGAGTTGCAAGAAGAAGTCTCCAAGTTTCTCAACAGCTTGGCGGCGGACTTCTTTGAGGTGGGAATGCAAAACTGGATTACTCGACAGAAAAAATGCATAGAAAAAATGGGGGCTATGTGGAAAAATAGCTTAAAGATCAACGTTTCCAACGGTGTAATCGTTTTTTCGAATAAAAAATTCCTTGTGCCTAAAAAAATGTGGGAACCTTATTTTTGAAACAACGTTTACACGACGATGTTTTTCCGTGTTTTGTGTAGGCTGTCAAGACTGTTGAAACAGTTGCTCCTTAAACATTCAATAAGTTAGCTGTCTTGGTTACTGATGGTCAAGGTAATGCCCCCCCCCCCCCATTATCTGCCCTCTTTGGACCTCTGTTAGGTCTTCCACTGCACGTCTACCTCGGCCACTGAATGCAAATACGAAGTGTGCACTACTCGTAAACAACCTGCACTGAATACGCACAGTCCAGCGCAACACGTGCCTTGCCTGCATTGTTGACCGTCAAACACAATCAACCCATTACTGTCACTGTTCAAATTATTTTGCTATCCCTTGCACTTTTTAAAGTAGGGTGATCTGTCTGTGAATCGTCTAAACTCGGCCCTTTTCGTACATTCATAACTAATGGATAAAATGAGGAAATTTCATTCTGAGTCTCAGTTATGTTATAGGTGATTCTCCGTATTTAGGATCTCGGATTTAAGGGTTTCCCTTTAATCTGAGCATCGAAAATGCATTAAAGACGTTTTAAAAAAAAGAACTAATGAACAGCGTATCGATCGTCGATCCGTTTCAACCACACGCTCATGCCGCAACACCTGTCGAACCACACACTCTCCATAGTTGCGTCAGTGACCCCATGCATATACTTCTTCCGCTTTTTAAAAATTGTTTACACACACAAACTTTTTGTTGAAAGTGATATTTTATGTTTGACATTGTCGGTACAGTACAGTGTTGTGTTTCGTTTTCTTTGTTGACTGTTTTTGTTCATACACCTTTTACAAATGAGTACTGTAACAAAGGAAAGGAAATTTGTGCCTTTGAATGTTAACATAGAAGCATGAGCTGAGACTGTAGCAATGCTGAGTAACATCGATGGCTGCGCTGCCCCGGAGGCCGCCATGCGCTTCGTGAAATAAGTCTGAGACGACACCAACCGACATCTGCTCTTTTGGGATCGTGACATGATATTGCCGCGCGGAAACGTTGCAGCTTCACCAAACAAAAGACAATCCACTAGTATTTCACGAAGTAAATTGTTACCAGACTTAAGCTCAAACCTTTATTCGGCCAATGTAAATGCCCATATAAACAATGTGTTTAAAAGAGTTCATAATTTGACGCCTGTATTCTTTTCAACATCGTTTTATTTGTTTTTCCCACATAAATTCCGGTGTGCCAGTGTTCAATTCTTCGAAATGGTCCCGGTTTCGTTCACCTCGAATTATCGAGACTCTACTGTCATAAATTTGCAGTGTGACTACTGAGTGCCAAGGACGTGAACCGGTACATTGTCATTTTACTTCTGTTCAAGTTAACAGATTAATAAAATTTGATCTTTTGGTTACTGATGATATTTGTTTTATGGGCATTAGGCTGTGGTTAAAGAAATAGTTCTCTGCGTTTCCTCTCCCAATGCTTGAGACATCATCAGATGCCCTAAAAAAAGAAATAAGGGACTCAAAAAGCAGTTACAGTCTCAAACAAGCTTAGCAAGGTGAACTGTTTAGTGGTGTCGCGCTGAGGTGTGTTATGGAGCTTGTAGTGGGGAAGTGTGTGCGCTTTTTGTTTTATTTAGCACTAAGGTCCACAGCTTGTCTAATTTCAATCCTTTTCCGTTGAGGTCACTTTTATCTGTGCTTCATAGTAATAACAAAAAACACCGCCCGTGAAAGCTTGAATTCCATAAATAAATTTCACTCTTTTGTTTTGTTATTACTACATTATCATGCGAGGGTAAGTCAATTATCGGCAAGGTAGTTATAAAATTTTATTGTAATCAAATAGGAAACTTACAAGAGCACCATTTTCTGCGTAGTTTCCTTGCATTTCAACGCACTTGGTCCATCGTTGTACGAGCTTCCTGATGCCCACATAAAAGATGGTTCTCAGTTGAGCTGCGTGCCAGGAATGCATCGCCTCTTTCACTGCTTCGTCCGAGGTAAATCGACGGCCCCTTAATGCCTGATTGAGTAGACCAAACAAGTGATAGAAGGGGCAAGATCGGGACTATGTGGAGGATGATCCAGTACTTCAAATTTGAGTTTCTGGAGCGTTTCAGCAGCTTGGGCAGCAGTATGCGGACGGGCATTGTCGTGCATCAACACAACACCTTTTGACAGCAATCCTCGGCGTTTGCTTTAAATTGCAGGATTTAGCCTGGCAGTAAGCATCTCAATGTAACGTACATTGTTTATTGTTGTGACCCTTTCCCCATAATATTCCAGTACTGGACCTTGTGTGTCCCAAAAAACCATAAGCACCAGTTTTCCTGCTGACGGCTGGGTCTTGGAACTTTTTCTTGCACGGCGAATTTGGATGTTTCCATTCCATACTCTGCCGTTTACTCTCCGGCTCGTAATGATGTATCCATGTTTCATCACCAGTAATGATTCTGTCTAAGGAGTTGTCCCCTTCGTTACCATAGCGATCCAAATGTTTTTTGCAGATATCCAAGCGTGTTTGTAAACCAAAACACCGATTTAGTTCGTGCTCTGAGCTGTCGTCGAGTGAACCTTGCGTAAACGGTAATCAAAAGTAACACCAAAACTACGGAGCATCGGAAAACCGCATCTGTGAGTATGTGGGTGAGTTGCTAAAGCCTGAGATCGCCATACCTAAAGTCCTACGAACTCCATTAGTTGAAAGCAGCAAATCTATACAGCACATTTGTATAGATAAGTGTGGTTTTGTCGCACATGTCCGACAGGACAAATACTCTACAGATCTGCTACTTTCACCTAACGAAGCGAAAGCAGACTGTCAAAAGAACATAGCTACGAACGCCGAAAAGTCCTTTTACATGTCAGGTTAATGTTCTCCCGTATAACAGCTTCACGCGTAAGCAGTAAAAATGAATTGTCATAAATGCGGGTTGACTACCTCACGCTCTACCGACAAACCTACGCGGAATCTTTAAAACAACCGCTTACATATGCGCTTTTGCTGTGTTCCGTAGTTCTGGTGTTACTTTAATTACCGTTTACGTCTGTTTACTGGGCGATAGCACACAGCACGAACTAAATCGTTTTGGTTGATACTCCATCGACATACAACGTTTGGTACCAATCTGTGTGTCTGACATCTAAAGGTTTTAGTGTTAGCACCCGCTGCCGCACTCTAGTAGACTGTACGGTCTGCACAGATTTTTTTGTTTTTCTTTAGTCGAATTTTTATGTTGTTAACAAATTTCAACACTTTGTAAACTTTTCACACTAATTAAGCCCATGGAAGCACGGTCTTTTCCGAATGTACTTCTGACAAAAAAAGCGAGTCTGGTAGCTGGAGTCCAAGTTTTCCGTCAATCACGCCTTTTACGTTCTTGTGATGATATTTCCAATAGCAACTTTCATCCACTGACACATATACCTCTATATCTAACCGAGAAGTGAAATACCAGTTCTCACAGATTTAGCTTTTTTTAAACAAAATTAAATATTTTCTTAAAAATTTTCATACCATATTTCACCCCATTTGGGGTTGAATTTTCAATAACAGCGAAACACGTATTTCTTTATTTCTAAGTGAGAAGCCAAATACAAATTTACAGAGATTTGGCTTTGAAAAGGCTTTCCTATGAAATAAATGAAATGTTTTTCATCCCATATCTCTCCCCCTTAGAAGTGAAATTTCAAATAACCTCTTCATAAAAGATGCGTACAGTATAAGATCAACCCCGCCTGCAAATTTAAAGTCTCTTTCCTTAGCAGTTTGGGCTTGTTGATGATGGCCCTATTTCATCCTCTTAGGGGTCGAATTTCCAAAAACAGTGAAACACGTTTTCATTTCTAACGGAGAAGCCACATACCAATTTTCAAAAGATTTAGCTGAAAAACGTTTTAACAGTGAAATATTTTCATGAAACATTCACCACCTTAGGGGTTGATTTCCAAAAACAGTGAAATACGTATTTCTTTATTTCTATAAGAGGGGCCAAATACAAATTTTCGTACATTTAGCTTCAAAAATGCTTGCATAATGAAATATTTCGATAAAACTTTCGTCCCCTTAGTGGTTGAATTTTTACAGTGAAACACTTATTTTTTTATTTTTAACCGACAAGCAAATATTTCAGATTGTAATAGATTTAGGTATAAAAGTGCTTTCATAATTAAATATTTTCACAAAACATTTTATCACCCTTTTCACCCCCTTAGGAAATGAATTTCCAAAAATACTGGAATATGTATTTTTTTATTTGGAACCAAGAAGTCAGACACCAGTTTTCGAGGATGTAGCATTAAAACTGAAATATGTGGTTTTCTTATTTAGAACCGAGGAGTCAAACACCAATTTTCATAGCATTAAAAAACATTAACAGTTATTTAATAATGATTTAGTTTCAAAAACAACTTTCACCCGATATTTCATCCCTACAGGGGTTAAATTTCCAAAAATGTTGAAACAACTATTTATTTTTGACCTAGAAACCAAATACCAATTTCCTTGGGTATAGCCCTAAAATTGCCTTAATAGCGACATATTTTCAAAAAACCCTTCATCCCCTATTATAGAGATTATTATACAGGGAGTTTCACCATTCTTATTAGAGCCTTCTAGGGCTTGTAGAGGGAACTTAGTAGATAAAGTTTTGATATAGCATCCATGTCCGGGAATGTGCCGTTTGGATGTAAAATAAGTTTGAAGATCGGATCACCCAGACCATGCATCGTCAGTCTTTCGAGTAACAGTCGTCGGATTGTCTTTCGCTGACGAATCCGTGGAGTACCACAGACAACCTTCATAGCTACGAACGTACCCCTTAACAGTCGAACGAAAATGGTATGTGATGTAATTGCAACAGCGACTGGCTGCGGCGCACTCATCTCAGGTTTCTGTGCGACTTTGAAGAGGGAAATCTGAGAGTGATCCGATCTTCATACGTATTTTATATCCAAACAATACATTTGCGGACGTGGGGTCCTTATCAAAACTATACCTACTAAATTTCCTCTGCAACCCCGACAGGCCTGTAATAGGAATTGTGAAACACTCTGTAGAATTTGCTTTGTTTGGGATTCTTATTAGGAGAAACTTTACATAAAGTAAGATCAGTTTGGCATCACATTCGACAGGAAAATTAGCGAAACAATTTTGTTATTGCAGATAACAGTGGAGGAAAGACTGGAAACTAACGTTTCAATTGGCGTGGTAATTAGAAAACTTATTCCGTTGTTGTTGTTGTGTTAGTTTAGTGGCGAGTTATGGGAAAAAAAATTATGAAATGCCAAAAACAATGCTTGTTGCTTGCAAACTATATATAATTTAAAGATAAACACTAGTAAAAGCAAAATATTTGGCTTGTTTCGTCAGCACATCACTGCCGTTACCCAGAAAATCTCTATTACTAAATAGCTAACATGGGGCACAGTCACCCGGTACAGTTGCATGTTGCCTTTCTAACGGTTTCCAGACGCAACAAAAATTTGATTTTGAGTATTTCATTTAAATATTGACGGAATTTTAAAAATTAATATGCTCTCGTAATCTATTTATTAAGAGATAAACCTAATGTTAAGTTTAACACGATAAATATTTGAGGGAAAGAGCTTCCTTCACAAATAGAGCAAATAAGTAACGCGTTGGTCCACCTCTGGCACTTATGCAAGCAGTTATTCGGCTTAGCATTGATTTGTAGAGTTGGTGGACGTCCTCCTGAACGATATCGCGCCAAATTCTGTCCAACAGGGGTATAAATCCGAAATGGCTCCAAGCTTTCAAACATTCTCAACTGGAGAGAAATAGGGCGAGCTTGCTGACCAAGGTAACATTTGGCAAGCATGAAAGAAAGTAGTAGTAACTCGCGCCGTGTGCGGCGGGCATTGTCTTGCTGAAATGTACGTGCAGGATGGCTCGCCACGGAGGGCAACAAAACGAGGCGCAGAATGTTGTCGACGTACTACTGAGCTGTAATGTGCCGTGGATGACGACCAAAGGGGTCCTGATGTGAAAATAAATGGAACCCCCAACTACAACTTATGGTTGTCGTGCCGTATGGCAGGCGATAGATTGGTATCCCACTATTGTTCAGGGCGTCTCCAGACCTGTTTTCGTTGGTCATTGGGGTTAAATTTGTAACAGGACTCATCACTGAAGACAATTCTGCTTCAGTCAGTGAGACTCCAGGCCGAAGACGTGTCTACAGACGTCCAGAACAGCAGCAGTGGGACACAACAAGCTGGAGTGATGGCCGGGAGTGCCATTTCTTCACATACTTAAGACGACTTTGGTTGTAACAATTTTTCTGTACATGTACATCACATCTACCTACTTCCGTTCCAATCGGATAACTCATTCGTGATATTTCGTTTTTTTTAATATGTTTAACACATTAGCTCACTTGTAATCAGAAGTTCGAAGCCGTTTTATACATGGGCATTCGATTCTGTAAATGATCGGGGTTTAACGGACAAAATTTATACTGAGAGCATGACATAATAAAATGAAAAATGGACATGTGTGTTTACCAGGACATCTCTTAACATGCAAATCCGTGAACACCGAGGGAAAAAAGGCGTTGGCTAAATCATTTGTCTCTCATCTAGAAGCAACAAAATTTGTGTATGGAGGAGAGTCACCCAAAATGAGCTTAAAGACGGAAGATCCTGAAGAAAATAAACATAGAAAGGCAACTAAACTAAAACATTTGTAGCTCCTAAACCAAAAAAACGAAGAAGTACTGAAGGAAATAGAGATAAGAAAAATAAGTCCTGCAGCTGCACACTAAAGCATAACAGACAGACAGACTAGATGCAATGACATCGGTTAGCTTCTAGAATGTGGTGATGTTTTATAATAAGACAACTCTACGAGGTTTTTTTAATGTGGTGTAGATTTCCAAATATTTCGGAGTTGCCACGGACCGCATATAACAAAGCAAACGCTAATCCAACTACCCACGCGTGTCCTTCATAAACATCAAACAGGTTACAGCTGCGAATGCTGCATACCGTTTGGCGACGAGGAACGCAAATTCGCGGAATGTAATATCACACTTCGGACTTTAAGATAAAGCAAACGGTTTTGTTGATAGTTCAATCGACAGCGGTGACAGCCACAATAGTTTCATCTGTTTGTTAAGACTGTTGATAGCGCTTAAATCGTACTCACTGCCAACTTCCAATGCTGAGGTTATCACGCAGCAGCAGCTCGTACATGATGTGCAGTGCGATGCTTGCAGTCCAACAGGAACAGTGATATAACCACGACAACATCACGTAATCCAGTTCACCACTACGAAGACAGCTCAACTCAACAACTGTTAGTAAACTGAACTGTTACGCTGACGAAGAGTGGGCGGCGAATCCCGGGAAAACCTGTAACAGTTCTGCCAACTACGGCGAAGGTTATACAACCACGTACAGTAAATTTAGATTAGATTCAGTTTTCGTTCCATAGACCCAGAAATGAGATGATTCTCGTGGGTGTCGAACAAGTCAAAAAGTATAACATAAAAAACCTAAATCAACTGAATACAACACTCGCGTCCCCGATAATTTGTCAGGAGATTGTGAATACATTACAGTAAACTGGAACTGCTGATATTTACAGAATTAATACACTGTCAGAATGAAACACAGTTATACACTTTTAATATATTTATCATACACAAGACTGTCGGTCTATTTACACAAAAGCTGCAACCTATACGCCAAGATTTTTTTTATTTCTAGCTGAATAAGAACCGCTTATTTTCATTGGTTTTCTGAGAATATTCCAGATCATTCGCGAACATCATAACAATTGCCATTCGAAGACTCGTAAAAATGTCACTACTTCACGCTACAAACACTCTCGAATGCTCAAAAATACTCTACTTTCTCTGTTTATTGCGAATACAGCAATATGACTGTCTAGTCAACATAACTGCACACACATTTAATTGATTTCACTGAATTGCTGTACTGCATATTTATATCTGCTTGAAATATTTTTGAGAGAAGTGGATTATACAGCACCACCCACTAACTATCTTTTTCTGTCTCTTAGTAACCTCGCTTACATATTTTGGCAGTGAAGGCACCATTTTCTGGAAAATCGTTTTCTGTACTTAGGATACGGTACCCATCTTCTCCTTTATGAGTCTCATTTAACCCTGTATAGATTATTTGTTAAATTACACAAATGACTATATCACAAATACTCCAGTCAACCAGATTAAAAATTCCAGAATGAGATTTTCACTCTGCAGCGGAGTGTGCGCTGATATGAAACTTCCTGGCAGATTAAAAACTGTGTACCCGACTGAGACTCGAACTTGGTGCTCTACCATCTTTTTCTTTTTTTTTTTTTTTCCTTGGGGTGTGCGCTGATATAAAACTTCCTGGCAGATTAAAACTGTGCGCTCGACCGAGACTCGAACTCGGGACCTTTGCCTTTCGCGAGCAAGTGCTCTACCATCTGAGCTACCGAAGCACGAGTCACGGCCGGCCCTCACAGCTTTACTTCTGCCAGTATCTCGTCTCCTACCTTCCAAACTTTACAGAAGCTCTCCTTCGCAGGAGATAAATAATTAATAAACCTGCAGATCCGCTGTATCAGAATGAGACTTAATTGAAAACAAAATTCATACACTAGCTCTTCGGAAAATTTGTTATTCCGACATTGGCCAGACAAAGACACTGCATATTGGTGAAATTCGGAACAGAATTCAAATTCTGGAAACATCCCCAAGGCTGTGTCTAAGCCATGTCTCCGCAATATCCTTTCTTTCAGGAGTGCTAGTTCTGCAAGATTCGCAGGAGAGCTTCTGTACCAGGAAGTTTCAGATTAAAAATTGCCTTAGAAATAGTGGAACCTCTGTTCAAAGAGAACAAAGTGTCAATTCAATATTGCTATGCCCCGCAAATAAATATCTTCAGGGATTGACCAAGTTCAGTCGTAATAACATAATTTATGCTAGTTTCTTGTCAGGACCACTTTCACTATTATAAATATACCATTATCAAGATCAAAAACTTCAAAAATAAAAGCACTGTATAAAAGGGGCGATACATTTGGGGTGTGGAATTAAAGACCAGTAGCTTCGTTAACTGTATTTTCAAAAATAATATACCGTCATGAAAAAAAGAATTACAAATTTCCTTGAAAAATTCGGTCTCTTATTTCTAATCCAACACGGTTTTTGCAAAGGATTGAGTACAAAATCAGCTATTACTCATTTCAATGCAAATATCGTAATGGGACTAGACAGAAACAACAGTGCAATAGGAATAAATATGGACTTATCGAAGGCATTTGCTAGACAAATTAGTAGCTATTCGTCTACGAGGAGTTGTGAAAAAATGGTTTCAGTCTTATCTTGATAATAGAAGACAGGTAGTAGAAATTACCTCAGCCAACACTAAAAACCAAAGTATTGCTTACAGATCTGATCTTCAGATTGCACCAATTTGGGGTGCCACAGGGTAGTGTTCTAGGACCTCTCTTATTTCTAATTTATGGAAATGACATCAAAATTCAAATCAGTGGTACTCATAACACTGTTTGCTGAAGATACAAATATTGTTGTAGCTGATAAAAACCAACTATTGCCAATATCTGCAACTAGAGTTTTGGAATATTTACAAAGCTGGTTTTAAGTGAACGAGTTAAAGCTCATTACTTGCCGACAAATGCTGAACAGTCAGCAAGTGATGATCGCAGCGATCGCTGAATTAAAAATGCTGGCCCCTGTTTTGACTGGACCAGAGGCGGGAATCTTCCTACACGTCGGTCAGGGTGCCTGAAGATGGCGTGATAAAATAATAATGCTCCATAAAATAACAATCGTAATTTTGACGGCTGAAAGGTGTTTTGATCTGACATTCTGTACTGAACAGCCGAGGTGCTGCTACCATCTGTATAAAGATGGACATACAGAGACTAAATGTTTTGTTCTGAGAACTAATAAGCAGGGTATCACGAAAAGCGTTCCCTGCCCAGAATCGAGCAAGGATTATAACTAAATAAAGGAGCGGTGGATCGTTTTGATCAGCCACTCTCTGCCTACAACATTTTGTGGAAATCTCGACGATGGTGACTACAGTTATTTTATTATTGTATTGAAGTGAACATTGAAATTAGTTATGTCCTCTATAAATACAGTATACAATCGGTAAATGTATGTCTGACACTAAACCTCTGAGTCACTTGAAATACAGGTCACAATTAGCAACTGCAATGTTTGCTTTCTTCTCTGCAGGAATCAGAAAACGCCAAGTAGTTCAGACTGAAAGACAAAAGAAGGGAAACTTCCCTGGTGGCCAAGAAACTGTAACCAATACAATTCGTCTTACAAGTATAGGGCAGCATCTACCACCAAAGGGTCATACCTTTCAAAATTTGCCCACTACAGAAAAAAAGTCCCACAATAGCATGCATAAAATGCAGTGTAGCCCTGTGTTTGCAATACTTCATAACTTTCCACAAGATAGCTTCAAAATTGTGAGTAAAATTCCATTCAGGTGGTTTCTTCAGTTTTTTTACTTTTAGTAAGTTTATAACTTTTGGCAACAACAGTTATTCTCACATGATCCTTCAGTTGCTAATAAACATTATATGATGACTGTTCATGACGTACATTTCTCATTTATTTATATTCATTTTAATTTAGTTGTATTGCAGTTCTATATATATAAAAATCAAATATTGTAACATGTATTAGTATATTTAAGAAATAAAATATAAGTAACGTGGTACTAATTCTCATTTATTTCATAATATTTGTAAAATAAAATAAATGGGAAGAAAACCCACCAGAAAACAATATATGAAATCCAGTGTCACAGCCGGCCGGAGTGGCCGAGCGGTTCTAGGCGCTACAGTCTGGAACCGCGCGACCGCTACGGTCGCAGGTTCGAATCCTGCCTCGGGCATGGATGTGTGTGATGTCCTTAGGTTAGTTAGGCTTAAGTAGTTCTCAGTTCTAGGGGACTGATGACCTCAGAAGTTAAGTCCCATAGTGCTCAGAGCCATTTGAACCATTTGAACCAGTGTCACGACTGTCCTCTGCTAAGTATTCTTCTCACCCAATAGGACGCCATGCATTTAGAAAATCAAGAAACTAAATACTTTATACAATTAACCCCTTGTAACAAGGGATTGTTAAAAATTTCACTAAGGGGATAAATAGGGGATGACGGTATTTTTGAAAACAGGTCGCTATTAAGGCAATTTTGAAGCTAAGACTATGAAAACTGGCATTTGGTTTCTCAGTCAGAAATATAAAAATGCGTGTTTCAGCATTTTTCGAAATTCAAACACTAAGGGGTTACAATACTGGGTGACAGTTCCAAACCAAAATCTTCTTCATGGATAGGGGATGAAGGGCTGCCATTCCATATAACCCCAATAGGGCTGTGGAGATGTGTTGTAGAACTATAGCACCACACACGGACAAACCACAATTACATTTATTTTGTATATTGATTATTATTAGTGACTAGTTTTAGTTACAGTGTTTTTTAATATTTACTGTAAGACTGGTTAGTATATAAGGTCGCTGAGATGATACTATACGCGCAAACTAAGTCGACACTCGGCCTGGTGGCTGACGGGAGAGACAGTATAGGCATTTCCCATTTACAGTCGCCTCCATGAGCTATCACACTGGGTGCCAACTTAGTTTGCACGAATATCACTTGTTTCTGTGAAGCACCGTATCCATGTTTTTGCTTGTTTCGTTTGTAATTATTTCGCTTTTAATGACAGCAAAAGAAAGGAAGAATATCACAGTATAGCTGTCACCTTTTTCGAAAATGTCTTGGAGTGTTAGTGTATATACAGGGTATATTTTGTTTGAGGTGTTGCAGTGATGTAAAATTATACAAATGAATACCACTGGGGAAACGTGTGACAAGCCCATCTAACCAAATTTAAAACTGAGCATTTCAAGACATTAACTGATTCATACACCAATATTTTGTACTGAAACCATCTTTCGTTTCTAGTAGTGCATACATATAGTAGTAATTGTTCACCTTTTTGTTATTGTATAAGCATTTTAATAGTAAATAAAAAATACAACTGAAATTAGAGTGACATGACCCAGTTTAGGGAAAGAATAGTTAATGCTAAAGTACATAATAATATGTCGCCCTTAGGTAGTGAAGAAAATACATTACTCGTATGCTAGTAACACGTAGCTGTATCGGCTTCAGGTGAGCAAACAACTTTAAGGTCTTGAAAATATACAAACTCATCTCGAAAACTGGCGCAAAAGATGAAATATGTCACTCACTTGGGGCCAAATAAAACGGCAGTGACCGCAGTAAAACGTTACAGACGTACCTACTTCTGTATATGAGTCTTATGAATCTTACCTTGGCATGCAAATTGAAATGTGGAGTCCACTTGTTTTCGAGATATTCTCAATTGTTTCGTTGTCACTAGGAAAACTGTCCATCATATATTGTATGACTCACGATGGAAGGCAAAACGTGACTCAGTATCAAATCAAATCCGTTTCACTGCTTAGGTTTTGAATGAACGCGTTTTCGTGCACAATGGAATGAAAAAAAGGATGTCCAGTTCTTTATTACAGTGCCCTCTTTTACATTACTTATCAAAATATTTCCACTGTTATTTATGGAGATGCTTCTTTCGTCCTCCAAGTAGTGCTGGACTTGTCTCTTTTTTCCCCAGTACTGCCATAAAAAATACAGTACTCTCAAGGACTGTGCTTGGTGGCACCTGCGTATGTGTGGATACTGAGGGATTGCAATGTTAGTGATTTATCGGCACAGTCATCGTCAGACAGTGCTCAGGTGGCCTCTCTGTGCACCCCCTGATTCGACTCTGCAGACAGCAACTGTGCTGAGTTTAGAGGTGAACAGTGTCTGCAACTTCCATTATAGGATGCAACCATGTCCCACTGACGAGTACACAATCCTGCTGAATAGCTTCAGCCATCTGAATGGGGTCACATTGTGGACTGGACGACCTGCGGCATATGTTGGGCACAATGCATCTGTGGTGTGTCGTTGCCTTCAGCAGTGGCCTCTCACACTTGTAGACCAGGTTCTGGACGTCCACGTAGTACAGGCACACTTCAGCATCCATGCATGACGTGAGCAACGGCAGCCGCCAGAACATCATCCAAGGACGAAGTCTGGCCACATGCTGCACATGCTGCGTCACCATGGACCATTGGGAACCGTCTGCACACAGCAGGTTCACGTGTGTCGCTGACCAGGATACCACTGACACCATGACACCACCAAGCATGGCTACTTTGGTGTTGTGAAATAGTAGACTGGAGAGTGTATTGGCGCTTTGTTGTCGTCAGTGATAAGAGAGAGTTCCGTCTATATACCAGAGATGGATGATGTTTGGAGCCATTAGTTATAGTTAGAAACACATTTGGCGTTTCTACAGCGTAAAGTAATCAGTACCCGCTACATTGCACAGGCTGTTTTCCCTGTGCTACTACCATATCTTCGACAGGAAAGTGATGTGCTTTCTCAGCAGAACAATGCACGTCCGCATAAGACAGCGGCGACGCAACGTGCTCCTCGTGGTGTAGAACAATATCAACATTTCTCTCGCCAATTGGACACGTGCGGCATATGATGAAGTGGGAACTTATTCGTTCTCCACAGCCTGCAAGAACCACTGCTGCGTTGCAAGAAAAGACACAATATTCTTGGCACAGTATATCGCAGGATGCCATTCGGCACCTTTATGATCATTTGCTTGTGAGAATACATGCCTGAATTGGCGCCATATTTGGGGGCGGGGGAGGGGGGGCGATGTGTACACTGGGAACAGATGTGACTGTTTGAACAGCCTTCACTATGATGTGTGCTTCATTTAGTCTGAATTTTATTTTATATACTCCTATAATGATGAACTGTTTGTCACATCATTTGCCAATAAAATGACTTTGTCCTTGACAGCACTGTATTTCTTTCCGGCAGTGTAGTTAATATTTCTGTGCCTAACCGCTCCGCCATAGCCGGCCCAATGCCCAGTTGAGAAAGGAAGAGGAGGCGGAGCAACACTTCACTAAGGAACCTTGGTTTACCTGGCCCATGACAGCACCTCATGATGGCCACTTGCCAGAGCAACGGTGAAGATCCCAATGGCAATGAAGACAGAGATGAAGGTCATCAGTACAGCAGAACTAGCGTCCTCGTCGTACGGTGTGGGAAGCTGGTGAACTACGTTACCTGGTACCAGATAGCAGTGGGCACCAATATTGATCAGATGCACAGATCTAATGATGCCTTAGATGGATCAAGATCGAAGACTCTCGGGCGAAACCAATCGTAGTCTGATTCTTCAGCTGTGATACTGTGATGTGGAAAGGCAATGGAAAGACTACCACATTATTGTATTTCCTGTATTGAGGAAGATGCAGAACGATGATGGCATTTCCTGGAGTAAAATGTTCCGGAGGTAAACTGCTCCCCTGTTCGGATCTCCAGGCGGGGAGCACTTCAGGGGATATCATCGAAAGAGATGAGCATTTTAATTTTAGAATCCGGGCATGGAACGTAAGAAAGCCTCGAAGAGCAGAAAAACTGGAAAAATGTGAAGAGAGAAATGGTCAAATGTGAAGTGGACGTAACGGGTTTTAGTAAGGTGGACAAATAGTGGTGAAATAACGTCAGGTAATTGTACATTGTATTGTTCCAGTGGAAAAAGTTTTGAATGTTATATAGCAATAGTGTTGGGAAATCAAATAGTGCAAAGTGTGACTAAAATGGAGCGCCAAAGTGATCGTTTAATGTCAATGAAAATAAGTGTGGGACCAGTGGACATTGGTTCAAATGGTTCAAATGGCTCTGAGCACTATGGGACTTAACATCTGAGGTCATCAGTACCCTAGAACATAGAACCACTTAAACCTAACTAACCTAAGGACATCACACACATCCATGCCCGAGGCAGGATTCGAACCTGCGACCATAGCAGTCTAGCGGTTCTGGACTGAAGCGCCTAGAACCACACGGCCACCGCGGCCGGCCCAATGGACATTGTGATAGTTCAAGTATACATGCCAACATCAGACAATGACAACGAAAGTGGAGAAATACAAGACACTGTCCACTCTGAAGGCAGAGGAAGAGTAAGCATCTTAATCATGGCCGATTGGAATAGTGTGTTTGGACAAGACATTGAAGCAAGCGTCATGGGACAATACTGATAATGAAGAAGAAACGATAGATTAGATTAGATTAATACTAGTTCCATCGATCATGAATACGATATTTCGTAATGATGTGGAACGAGTCGAATTTTCCAATACATGACATAATTAGGTTAATTTAACAACATACTTAAGTTAATATAACAACTTTATTTTTTTGTATTTTTTTGTTTTTCTTTATTTTTTATTTTTTTTAATTTTTTACGTTTTTTTATTTTCTTTTAATATTTTTTTCTTTTTTTATTTTTTTCTTAATTTGTAACTAAAAATTCGTCTATGGAGTAGAAGGAGTTGTCATTCAGAAATTCTTTTAATTTCTTCTTAAATACTTGTTGGTTATCTGTCAGACTTTTGATACTATTTGGTAAGTGACCAAAGACTTTAGTGCCAGTATAATTCACCCCTTTCTGTGCCAAAGTTAGATTTAATCTTGAATAGTGAAGATCGTCCTTTCTCCTAGTATTGTAGTTATGCACACTGCTATTACTTTTGAATTGGGTTTGGTTGTTAATAACAAATTTCATAAGAGAGTATATATACTGAGAAGCTACTGTGAATATCCCTAGATCCTTAAATAAATGTCTGCAGGATGATCGTGGGTGGACTCCAGCTATAGGAGTTCTGTAAGTAAAACAGCTTGGGGGGTATGAACACTTAGTTCAACAAAAGGAAGAGTAAACTGAACACATGGAAGCCATTAACAGATATCAGATAGACAACATAATCCTCAAAGGGAGGTTTAGGGGGAGCATGTAAGATACGAAAACTATGCCGGCTGCCGATGTCGATTCGGATCACAAACTTTTGGTTGCAGACATCAGCACGAGGTTGAAGAGGTTCCGACAGAGTGAGAGAAGAAAGCAGGGATGGAAAGTGGAAAACCTAAGAGAGAACAAAGGAGCAGTAAAACAGTCCTCGAGGCAATAATTTGGTGAAAAGAGGTGAAAATGCAAGTGTCGGAGTGCAGTGGTGAAATCTTAAACTGGTTTGTTGAATACTTTAAAGAATGAAGTTGAAAGTGAAGCAGACTCAGGAAATCTTGTTTCACGAACGAGATGCTGAAGAAGACGGAGGAGAGGAGGAAGTGTAAAAATGTTAATGAAAAAGAATACAGAAGACTTAACAACGCACTCAAGAGAGAAAGAGACAAAGCAAAGGAAAAGTACCTAGAAGAAACATGCGACGAAATATAGGAACTAAAAATAAGAAGATGGTAATACCTCATATACCAGAAAACGAAGGAGCTGGGAGGGAGCGAGAACGGAGTAAGGACCTTTGGATTAGAAGACTCTAGCACAAACGGTTATCGAAGAAGCTGCGGTGCTGAAAATATGGAAAGAATACATGAAGGAACTCTATTATAAGGAACATCGTCCGCAAAATGTCGAAATAGAGACAGAGAAGACGATTGACGAAGACGGAAATGGGCCCATCATACTGACAGCGGAAGTAGAGAACGCTATGAAGGACATGAAGAGGAGGAAAGATACAGACACGACGACACATTGGTGGATTTGTTGAAAGAAATCGGAAACAGAGGTCTGAAAGTGCTGACACAACTCATCAACAAAATCTCCGAAACTGTAAAATGTTCTAAGGACTTTTTGCACGCCACAGTGGTTGCTCTTGAGAAGAAACAACAAGGCAAGAAACATGGTGATTACAGAACAATTAGTCTGTTTTCAGACGTGGCGAAGATGATTGCAAAAATACTCAACAGAACGCCTGAATGCAACGTTGAGGAAGTAATGGGAAAGGACGATTTTTAGGAAAGGAAAAGGAACCAGAGACGCCATCGGCACAGTGAGAATTTTGTGGGAGAGAGTTTTGGCTGTTAATGAAGAAGTTTGCACTTGTGTTATAGACTGACAGAAGGCCTTCGATAAAGTCAACTGGAGAAAACTGATGAACATCCTTAAGGAGATTGCGCAAATTTCAGGATAGGAGGAAGACTCATCGACACCATCAGGTATGCAGATGACGTCGAAGTGCTCGCCAAAACTCAAAGACAGCTGCAACATGTGATGAACCGATTGATGGAAACTGGACAGCAATATGACATGGAAATCAAGATTGAGAAATCAGAACTGATGCAGATATAAAAACAGTAGAAACCTTTGAGGATAACTGTCGGCAATCGAGAATTGGAGAAAGTTATGTAGTTCAAATAATTGGGAGGCTTGCTGATAAAGGATGCCCACTGCAGAAGTGAAATTCGAGGAAAACTCACTTTGACCAATGCCGCATTCAACAAGAAGAGGACTCTGCTGACCAGCGAGAGATTGAAATTACGATCTGTGGAAAGAGTGTTTGCTTTCTGGCAAGACATCCACGCCACATTACCTTTCCAGCGCCTTATCTGTGCCTGCCAGGAAACGGAATACTTCATCCTCAACATGTTAGCAATGGAACACGTACACACCACCGCTCAAAGAAGCTATGATACGTTCGGCTTGGAGTGCTGTTGTGCACAGACCTTGGCCTGGAGGATGCTGTCAACTGCGCAAGTCATACGTGATTGTACTTTCTATATCACTGTGAGATATTTCTTCGTATATCACGTGTAAGAAAGTGAACTACTATTGCAAGAGAATTTACAATGACTACCTAGTAAATCTTCTAAAATTTTCTAGAAGTCTACTATTATTGTTTTCATGGCCCTCTTTCACTAAAATACAACGAGAGTAAAAACAAAGCTTAATTAATGACAGTTTTAAAATAGCAGAATGTCTTTTAAATATAATAGAACACATCATATATTTTATTACATTGTTGTTAGTGTTTATTTGTGCTAAGGTCATCAGTCCCTAAGCTTACACACTACTTAACCTAAATTATCCTAAGGACAAACACACACACACATGCCCGGGGGAGGACTCGAACCTTCGCCGGGACCAGCCGCACAGTCCGTGACTGCAGCACCTCAGACCGCTCGGCTAATCCCGCGCAGCATTCCCGTGAACCTGTGTGTGTATATACATGGTGCTGTAACATTGCTGTGGATCTTGAGCTCACCTACCACAATTGTTTTAAATAAAAAACAGTAAAAAAATCTACATCTGTGGTGACAGGAACTTCCAAGTGTATACACTGAGGTGACAAAAGCCATGGGGTAGTATATGCTCATAAGTAAGAGGGCAAAGCCGGTTCTACCCCATTTTGCATTGTTACCAGATTTATTCAAGATGGCGAACCCTCCCTCCCACCCCTCACCCTCCCCATCCCCTTAATCTATTGTTCTGTTAACTAATTTATGACCTCCTGGGGTTGATTTATAACTCCCTGGGGACAAGCAGACCTTCTGAGAACCCATCCCCAACGTCTCCCCCTCCACCTCCCCCACCATTCTGAGAAACCCCCCACACCTCCCCCTTGCTGATACAAGCACACTTTTGACATCAAATTAATTGAGTAATTAATTGAAATGATAAATTAATTAACCCCTCCCCCTCATGGGAAATCCTCTAGCCCCCTCCCCTCTCCCATTTCCCCTCCCCTCCCCATCTGGAAATTGGTGAGAAAAGACCCTGTCTGTGCTGAGCTGCTGGAGAGCATGGATGTAAGGTACTTTATTTTCTTTCTTTTGGGTGCTACCCTGTTGGCAATTGGCAGGAAAAGCTCAGCCCCTTCCCCCCCTCTCCTCTTCACCCTACCTGGAGAAGCGGCAGGAAATACTCAGCCTGTTTTGAGCTATTGGATTGTATGGTGCAAATATTACCCTGTCCAGCAACTACATACCCTAATTACATAACTACACAGATGCAGATTGGAGGTGTCGTTTTGTTGGAAAATTTTCATGTGTGTCTCCCTCCCCACCCCTCCCAAAAAAATTGGTGGGAAAAATCGCTGATGTGGTGAACTGGAAGGATCACATGATGGGAAATTCAGTGACACTGAAGAGGACATAATAATAAATAATAATAAAAAATGTTTATTTATAAAATTCAATTCAAAGAGGTCAGATCTTTTTATTTGGAGGGAAAAGCTCATTGTTCTATGAGGTTTAATTAATTTTGTATAGAATATTGTTCACCAGTCTGGGGGAAAAGTGCGCATGTAAATAAAGTAGACACCCAATTGAAAGAGACGATGAGAATTATCTCAGGCACACTTAGGGCTACCCCATGTGACTGGCTCCCAGTACTTGCCAACATAGAACCCCCTGTTATAAGGCGCTCCATGGCGACCTCACGAATATATAGGAAGATCGTACACAATCCAGAACTCCCTATACACCAAGACTTATCACCCATCAACAGGCTAAAATCTAGGTCCCCCTTTTGGAAGATTGGCAGGGAATTACAGGACTTCGACCCAAAACTAGCCTGGGGGGAATCATGGCGCAAAGGGGCACACAAGAACCAAAAGCTTATCGATGACCCCAGCAAGAAGATAAATGGTTTTGATCTCCCTCGGAAGCTCTGGGATGCCTTAAATCGCCTTAGAACAAGCGTGGGAAGATGCAAACATCTAATGAATAAGTGGGGACTTGCGGAGAGTCCCGTGTGTGAATGTGGTGAAATCCAGACAATGGACCACCTACTGGTGGGATATAGTGGTGGGATATAGTGGTGAAGTGAAGGACATACATTACTTGCCTGACCTAGCCATAGATTGGCTCAAAACTATAAGTAGCATTGTGTAGTGTTGTAATTTCCTGGTGGATTGTAATGACACTGTAATATTTGCCTTGTATATGCCGAACGAATAAATAAATAAATAAATTTTGTAAAATGCAGGTCTTCTAAAGTACATCAAAAATAAGTAATTAAATGCATAAATAGAAAATTTTTTGATTGTGCAAGGGATATCATCAATGTAAAACACTCACTGCATGTAATTACACTGTTACAGATCGCACTAAACATATCTGGCGAAAAAACAACTTTCCAACTGCACATGCTTGCTTCATCACACACACTGTCCGCAAAGAACCAGGTGACGATGGGATTGCGGCAGCGCACACATTGAACACTGGGCAGCGTCTGCATGAGTGTTAGGCAGCCATTGGTAGCAGATACCGGTCGCCTGATATTTAATTCCCGAACAAAGCATCAGGTGCTGGTATCCCTTTGATACCTGCTTTCCTCTTAAACACACACCTTTCATATCAGATCAGTGGAAGGATCTGCTCTATGTGCTCGACCTGCTGTGCAGATACTGTCTCAGTTAGTTCATAATACCACCGGCAGAGGACACAGGGAGAAGCAACCTCCCACCCATCCTCCCTCCAATCCCGTTCTCCCCTCCCCCGCCCCACCAGTTACTTCCTGTCGTCAAAGCATCAGGTGGTGGCACTCTGGTGGTCAGGAAATTCCAGAATCCCTTCCTGTCTCTGTCTCTCTCAAGTGCTACTTCCTGTATGTGTGTGAACCAGCACCACCAAACACATAGACGAAGGTTTCCATCTCTCGTCAGAGTACTGTGTTCCTATTGCTAATGGTGGGGACAGAGGGAGAGCTGACGGAATTTCAATATTAAAAATAGAGGGAAATAGTCCATTTGCACTACCCTAACAAATTAATTGTTTAACAATTTACAGGAGTCAAATAGATTGCTTAAAACACCCACCACCACCTTTGATGATTCTTCTTTGTAATGAAACATATTTTCAACATTTGAGAATAACATACAAACATTTTTCAAAGCAAGTAACTAAATTTATACCACAAATAGTTCATAGTGCAAAATATATCTGAGGTGTTGTACGCAACGAAGTTTGACAACACAAGTACCCTACTCCACAACAACATTTCCACTAAACATATCTAGTGAAAAGTCCTGCCCATCACGATCACGAAGAGAGCACTGTCCGCTGACCGTTTGCAGCCATGGCTGTGCCGATATGCAAATATCACATGGGTGCCAGTCGGGAGAGACCTGCACATGCATCGGCACCTGCACACCCATCCATGGCATCCACACTCTGGCCCTACTGAACGCTCAGAGGTCGGAGAGACTGTTACCAAGCAGTGAATCGATCAGTTTACATGGGTGGAGCAATCATCCAGTGGAAAAACCAATCATATTGAATTTTCTCACGCAAAATACATGTCCACTTCTGTCGCCACTCACCCGGCACACTGGTTACTTTACTAATCCCTGTGACTGCAGGCAAGAGCCGACTAGCTGGTAGTTGGAATCCTTTGTTTGTATCTGCTATTCGTGCGAGGCTCAGCCACCACTTCTTGTCGGCTGCTGGCCATAGACATTGCAAGATTATCAGGCACAGCTTGGACGTATACCATAATTCTAATCAATTCCACCCCGACATAGACCCGACCAATTTAAAAAATCCACTATACCCAATCCGAGAGACGGATGTTGTTGACTATAAACTTCGAATTTCTCATGTGAAATGTAAATTTCGCACTTTTATACGAGCTATTTTCAAAAACAGAAGAAATCAGGGCACACAGACATTGCTGAAAGATCGTTACTTTTGTGGGTAAAAAAAATCTGTTCTAATCAGCTTAATAAGAGCATGCTCTATCTCTGTCACAACATTCCTCCTCACTTTCGAACTCTCTTAAAGTAAACAAATGCTTCGTCACATCTCTCTCAAGGAAACAGCACAGGGAAGTTGTGAATATCAGGCTTATACTATATATCATATTATTAATTCAGTAATATAGCTAACTTTATTATGATGGCCATCTCTCCTTGTGTAGGTGGGAGATTGAAATTTCTTTAAAAGATCTCGCTACAACAGATGGCTGACTACCGCTCCCACTCCGAAATCATATCTGTGGTACTCTAGCCATCACTTCCACCCAGCCGGTGGCACATAATTGATGTCAAATTCATAGACTAGTTAATTAAATTAATCATGAGAGTCACTTTGCATAGTGAGTAATTTTTTTCCAGCTGTCAGATCACACTCGCCAGATAGCTCAGATGGGAGTCCCTGAAGGGAAGATGATGTTCTCTACGAGGAACACTATCGAGAACTGACATTTGAAGCTCATGACATAAGGATTCTACCACCGCAAACATGCATTTCTCATAAGGATCATGAAGATAAGATACGAGAAACTAGTGCTCATTAGGAGGCATATAGGCAGTCTTTTTCCCTCGATCTGCTTGCTAGTGGAATAGTAAAGGGAATGACTAATAGTTGCACAGGGTACCCTCCGCCACACACCATAAGATGGCTTGCGAAGTAAGCATAAAGATATAAATGTACATTTAGTCTACCTATTAAGATGTCTCTCCTCCATTTATAGACACATAAACCTCGCAGAAGAATGTAGTCTCTTATTTATCGAGAAAATAAATTACGGGACTTCTGCTGCAGATTGTTTCTTGGAAAAAATCTTTGTATTAGCTTCTAATTTTCTCATTGCAGTCACTTCACGAGACGTATGTAAGAGGTTGTAATATGTTTGCCCGCAACATTTAGAAGAAGCGGCATAGAGCTCTCCTTTCAACTCACCGGTTGTCAAGTATCGCCTACCTGCCATATGATCACAAATTTTCCAGCCTTCGATGCACAGCATCTGAACCCACATAATTTCCATGAGTAAGAGATGTCCTCTGCTAAGTCATAGACCTCTGCTAATAATTGTCTCAAAATCCCATCACATTCCGACAGCACTGTTCCATTAGTTAGAAGGCTGTCTAGTCCTCAACCTGTCGCTGACTAGGTACAGAGCTATCACAACAATAAAAACAGCACACTAACATACAGGAGGAAATTCACAACCATGCAGAGTATGTGCAGACTGCACAAAGAAATTCAGAAGCATAACACCTACAATTCATCGATATCGAATGATGGTCTATAAATATCACACTGTACATGTCCTAGTGTCCTTTATCATATTCCTATGATTACTACTTTAGAAATACAACAGTGTCATGGTGTCAGAGACTTTCTTGGCAGCACAGTCTCTCTCTCTCTCTCTCTCTCTCTCTCTCTCTCTCTCTCTCTCTCTCTTCTCTCTCCCCGTCTTCACGGTACTTTTAATAACATACAACGGAGTAAAACTAAAAATTATAAAAACTTCGCTAACATCACAAGAGATGGTTCCTGTGTTGTTCTTCCATAAGCAGTTTGATACATTGTTTCCTTGCCGTAACGCATCCAAGCAGTACATTACTACAGCTTTGTACACGGCCATACATTTTGTTTTTCACAGTGACTTTGACGTCTGTGTCACATGTTAAACCAGCATTAACACCTTTTGGACCATTGTCTCTCACAGAAAGCTGGACATTTCTTGGTGTAAATTAAGCTGCTCCCTCAACACACAGCATCATTGAAATAAAAGAGGCAGAGCTTCTTATTGACAAAAATATGGAAGACATCTCATTATATGGTCATGGTGACAGCCACCTAAGATACCGGAACAGTGATCATATACCTACGTGCGATGCTGCATCTGTGATTTTTATGGCTTACAATGCATAACAGCACGTGGAACAAGGGGATATTCTGAAGGACTTAAACCCATAAAGCATAGTATGGACCATCAGTTGTCAATCACACTGATGGAGGAACGGAACGACTTTCGTATACCCAGGCAGGCTTATAAGTACCTTCATTCATCCACATCTTTGTTTTAGCTAATGAATGTAGTTTTTGCACCTCTTCTCTGCTGATGGCTTTTTCCTGCACTAAAGCCGGCCGCGGTGGTCTCGCGGTTCTAGGCGCTCAGTCCGGAACCGTGCGACTGCTACGGTCGCAGGTTCGAATCCTGCCTCGGGCATGGATGTTTGTGATGTCCTTAGGTTAGTTAGGTTTAAGTAGTTCTAAGCTCTAGGGGACTAATGACCACAGCAGTTGAGTCCCATAGTGCTCAGAGCCATTTTTGAACCTGCACTAAGAAACAGTATTGTGTATGGGATGTATGCAGTGTAAGGTTCATGATGTGTCCACAGGTATATAGCACTCGCAAAGTAAAGGAGGGGGTGGTTTAGCAGTGATTCAGAAATTGAGAATCATGCCCCAATGTCATTGGCTGGTAGCATCATGAGGTGGACATGACGAGACGTTTTTTTGACGCGACAAGTCGTCGAGAGTGGAGGTTTGGAACTCGAAAACTTGAGTAAAATGCGTTTAAATTACTGGAAACCTGATAAAAATACGAAAATTGATGAAAAATACGTAAAATTGAGGCGAATAAAACAAAGATGTGCATGAATGAAGGTACTTATAAGCCTGCCTGGGTATACGAAAGTCATTCCGTTCCTCCATCAGTGTGATTGACAACTGATGGTCCATACTATGCTCTATGGGTTTAAGTCCTTCAGAATATCCCCTTGTTCCACGTGCTGTTATGCATTGTAAGCCATAAAAATCACAGATGCAGCATCGCACGCAGGTATATGATTAAATTTCGCAAGATTTTATTATGATTTGCCATCACCCTCTATGTGGATGGGAGTCGCAAAGTATTCTCACATTCATAGGATAAAGTTGGAGATTCAAAGATCAAGCACTCTACCCTCTATTTCGAAATGAGCTACCTCTTCATTCAACCTGTCGGCTAAGGACCATGAGCAAGACTCTACATGGCCTCCCTCTAGGCATCTCATACCTCTTCCTCTGTCTTTAACCAACCCTTCCTGCAACATTGTCTCCAGGTAATTTGGGACTAACCAGAAGTAGGAGGGTACTATACCCACTACATTCAATGTGTCAAGAAACAACAGAACGAGCTGACTTCCATGAAATCAATACACTTCAATATTTTGCTTTCGCAAAGAGTATAACATGTGTTCCAAAACAGTAGTGACCGACACTAGTGATATACACTGGTGTTCTCATTCCAATACTGTAACTACCATTCTGTGGAGACTGTTACATACCATTCTTATTCATGTCACCCGTCCAATTACGTATGATCTCTCTAGATGCTTGTGTGCTGAGGAGATTAGCATTCCTTATTGGTCTATAGTAGATATGAACCTGATACATTTGAAAGGATTGGGTGATATAACATACAATTAAGAAGAAGAAGAAAGTTATGATTTATGTATAATGGAGCTCCAGACAGAAGGAGTATGAAATATTTTACATAAACCACTCGTGCTATCAATTTTGCAGAAAAGTTGCAGTGTTTGGTTTCCATGCAAATAAGGGACTGGGAAGAGAGAAATGATCATAGAACAGAAACATACACTCCTAAGCTTACACGGTTCTTCACTTAAGCATGCTATAATGTTAAAGCAGTGTGGTTTCCGATATATTAGTCAAGTGGAATGAAACACTGTTTACACTCCAATTCAGGAAATAAATTTCCAACACATTATGTACACACACCCTAAAAGTGCCCTCGGTAGCTTAGTGCTCAGCGCGACAGAATGTCAATCCTAAGGCGCGGGTTTGATTCCCGACTGGGTCGGAGATTTTCTCCACTCAGGGACTGTGTGTCGTGTTGTCCCAATCTTCATCATTTCATCCCCATCGACGCGCAAGTCGCTGAAGTGGCGTCAAATTGAAAGACTTGCACCCGGCGAACGGTCTACCTGACGGGAGGCCCTAGTCACAGAACATTTACATTTACCCTAAAAGTTCTCTGTCACACTCTCCGCTACGGTGGGAAACTTTAAGAAGATAAAATTAGTACCTTCTACACAAAAGGAAAAAACACATAGATTCTTTGTGATCCATGCACTATGTAGCTTTCCGGAGGTATATGGCGCCCACTATTCACATCTGATTACGGTACAGTTATTATGCTACGCTCGCATCAGTCCTATAAAATGGTCGTCAGCAACGGAAATCGCATGAAACAACGACATCTTGTGAGGAAATAGACAAATGCATAGCAGTTGTGTTTGACAAGTGAAATTACACGCTATGTTCCCCCGATTCCATGAACAGAACACAGTCTCTTCCACACATGACATCTGTCAAGCAAATGTATACACTGGGATTGCAGAACCTCACAAATCCCTGTCACTAACTTACAACCACTGCAGTTATGGAACTGAAGATTCGATTTATGTCCAAGATGTAGCAGGGGTATGGAGTACTTCTCATAAATCTTCATTCATCTAGAAGAGGGTGCCGAAATAGATTTTCCACTGGTTTGATGGACATGATTCATCTCATATGTGTTGGAAAGCCTCTGCTGACTGCAATATGGAGACGTTTGCTGTTAACAATCTCAGGTAGGTAGCGCTCTAAGTCATACACAGAAAACACAATTTTAAACAAGTTGAACACAGGTTATATCACACAACTGACACACCCCGAGAGAACAACAGAAAAAATGATTAAATGTGTGATAAATGATCTGCTGCATCATCTCCCTCTCTTTAGAATGTGTCATCAGTCTACCACTAAATCATACCTCGTTTCAGCCCCTAATAATAATGTCGTGTGACTAGGGCCTCCCGTCAGGTAGACCGTTCGCCGGGTGCAAGTTTTTCGATTTGACGCCATTTCGGTGACTTGTGCGTCAATGGGGATGAAATGATGAAGTTTAGGACAACACAACATCCAGTCCCTGAGCGGAGGAAATCCCCGACCCAGCCGGGAATCGAACCCGGACCCTTATGATTGACATTCTACTGTGCTGACCACTCAGCTACCGGGGGCGGATGTTTCAGCCCCTATCCACCAATTACTCTGTCTACTTTATATCAACCTCTAACGCAGATCTGTGTCAATTTAGAGGCAGATTGCTACAGTCACCACAGACGCCTACTGCAGTGGCAACACAGCAGACAGAGCAACGCTGAGGGTTACCACTCCACTGTGAAGTCTGGCCGATGCAAGAGTGTTTACCAGCACGTACCACAGTTGACAACAAACACCTAGGTGCGGCCACCGTGCATCAGAGAGCATCAATCAACAGCAGAGGAAGAGGGTGCGACGATCAGAGAACTATTGCCTGGTGATCACGTGTCTGAAAATAGTCCCGGAAATATCCTTCCGTTCGGAGCTAGATAAGCCAGTGCCCAACCATTCAGTGGTCAGTTCTCGACTCGCCGAGTGCGGAGAAGATCGGCCAGTTCCGCAGTGAGCCACCTCGACCATCCTCTCTTCCGCAACGATTATGATACGTCGCTTCCGTCAGGTTACGCTAGCTACCAGCTGCTAACAGCCGACTTCGATGTGGAGCAGTTGTACAGGTATACAGTCAAAGGGAACTCTGTTTGTAGGAATTAGTTGTTTGCTTGATCCGCATAAGGAATCCTTATTGTTTTGTTAGTTTTGAAGAGTGTGTTACTGTTGGTGGTTTATTATAGTTTCCTTGCCGGCCGTGGTGGCCGTGCGGTTCTAGGCGCTACAGTCTGGAACCGCGTGACTGCTACGGCCGCAGGTTCGAATCCTGCCTCGGGCATGGATGTGTGTGATGTCCTTAGGTTAGTTAGGTTTAAGTAGTTCTAAGCTCTAGGGGACTCATGACCTTAGATGTTACCTCCCATAGTGCTCAGAGCCATTTTTATAGTTTCCTTAATAAATAAGTTGGCAAAACGAGTTGGTTCTTGCTCTGTATATTTAGCAGTGGCGACGAGATGGTTCGAATTCCTGCATTGCTTCGTTGTTTTAACAAGTTTATTGAACCATGGAGTAATTATGCAGCTCACTTAGGACAATATTTCCTTGCTCATGGAATCATCTACACCGGCCAGCATTGTGCGTTTTTTCTTGCCTATGTGGGTTCTGACATTTATTTCTTAGTGCAGCAGGAGGTCGAACCCCATGCCCTCTCTTATGAACAGCTGACCGCCAGTTTAGCAGAGTATTTTGATGCCCAGGTCCACAGCGCGGCAGCTCACCACAAGTTCTTCAGCTATCAGAAGCTTCCATTGCAGTCTCACAAGGGATGGATCGTTTGCCTTCAAGGGCTCTCCTGAGACAGCCGGTTCTCTTGTGCCAACCTGGGGTGTAAGCAGTCGTACGGTTCGACCCTTGTTCGTGACATGATTCTGGTTCATACTCCTAGTGATGCCCTGTGAATGGATCTGTTGAAGCTGAAGGATCCCTCCTCGGACACATGTCTGTTGGTCATTTGTGCCCATGAACAATCTTCCCGTTTGTCTGTGGCGCTTCATGCCGCTTTGCAGGTCTTCGCTGCATGGCCACCCTGTTATTGCTGAGTCACAGTCACCAGGGCAGCACCCATGCTGACGGCCTGTGGTGGTCACCCCGCCACCGCCTCCTCCTTCCAACCAGGTTACGGGTTCTCGGGCTCAGCAACATCAGATATTGCCCTTCTGTAATCAATGCTTTGTTACGCACCAACGCCATGATTGTCGTTTATGGTGGGTGGTCTGTTCCGCCAGACTGAAGGGTCATTGGGCCAATGTTTGCTACTCCTTTTCCTCAATGGAGGTGGACCTCACGGCGTTGGACCCTCCGGACTCGGTCTTAGGGGATTCTGACCAGTTGTCAAGCATTTTCATTGTCCAGATGATCCTCCCACATATGGCGGGGTCCATCGCTCTGACAGTCCAGATCAATGGGACTCCTCTCCATTTCCAATTGGACATAGGGTTCTCAGCTACTATTATTGACAGTGACTCTCACCGCCGTTTGGGTGCTCCGCTGCTCTGCCTGTTTATGACCCCTTTGAAGAACTGTAGTAATGACATTATCTGCAGCAGTGGTTCCTGGTGTAGGTGCGGTATCGCTCTCATGATATCACTTACCGAGTTTTTGTGTGAGCCGCCCCCACAGCCACTAATCTGTTGGGGATAGATATTTTTCGTCCTCTTGGACTTGAGATCTATGATTCAGCCCCAGCAGTCAAATCTGTGTCCCCTGACGTTCTTTTACAGGAGCTCTTCGATGCCTTCCCTGATGAAATCTCTGATTCCTCTCCAGGGTGTCTGGTTTAGAAGCACTTCCGAAGTTTCACAAGGCTCATCCCATGCCTTTCACCCCTTGAGACACTCTACATGAGGAACTGCATCACCTCGAGGAAGCGGTAGTTCTGACACCGGTTCACCACAGTCATTGGTCTTCACTCATTGTCATCCTCGAAAAGCTGAATGGGCCCCTCCAGGTTTGTGGAGATTTTAAGGCCACTCAATGCCCAGTCTGTCATTGACTCTTATCCTATCCTGAAGGTCGATGATATTCTGTCCAAGTTGGCAGGTTGAAAGATCTTTACCAGGATTCATCTTAGGGAAGCTTATCTCTAGCTGCCCGTCGATGCTCCCTCTAAATAGATCATCGCCATCAATACTCCATTTGGGCTCTTCCAGTACAACTGCCTGTTCTTTGGGATCGCCAGTGCTCCAGCTATGTTTCAACGCTTTCTGGAGTCAGTGACTAAGGAGGCCCCGACACCACCAATTACTTTGACAACATCTTAGTAGCAGGGGTCTCGGCCCTACAGGGTTGTGGTGCAACAGGGCTGAATGTCTATTTTTTGTGCCACAAGTGACCTATCTTGGCCATGTCTTGAGCGCTATGGACATTCGCCTAACGCCACAGTACCTTGAGGCCATTCAGCAGGTCCTGACGCCGACCAAAGTCTCCCAGCTCAAATCCGTCTTGGGTCAATTCAACTATTACTGGCATTTCATCCCACATGCTGTGGCTCTGACAGAGCCTCTGCATCACCTGCTTTGCATAAATGTTCCCTGAACCTGGTAGCCGGAATGTGATAGGGCTTTCCAGCATCTCAAATCTGCTCTTCTCATTCTACCGTGCCTCATCCCATATGATCCCACCAAGCCCTTATTTTGGCCGCTGATGCATCAGACTATGGGCTGGGGCTGTGTTGTCTCATATCGTTGATGGTGTTGAGCGCCCAGTGGCTTTCGCCTCGAAAACCCTGTCACATGCACAGAGAAACTATAGCCACGTTAAGAAGGAGGCCTTAGCCATCGTCTTTCGATTCAAGAAGTTCCACGACTTCATCTACAGCCACCAGTTCATGCTCTACAGGGACCGCAAGCCCTTGGTCTCTGCATTCAGTGCCACATCCGCCATTCCTACCTGGACCACTCGCCGCTTGCAGTGCTGGGCATTGTTCCTTGCAGGATACAGCTACGACATCCGTTACTGCGCCAGGGCCTTCCATGTCAACGCCGATCTTCTTCCTTGACTTCCTATGGGGGCAGATTCTGATTTAGATGCTGATTCGGATGCTTGTTTTCATTTGGATGTCGCAGCATCCTCCACCGTCGCCATGTTGCCACTGATCGCTTGGATTGTTGCATGCCACATGGCCTTGGACTCAGTTGTCTGGACGATTCTGCGCCACGTTTAATTCGGGTGGCCCTCTGATCGTTGTCAGGTGCCACACCCAGAGGTTTGCGCTTACTGGCCTTACTACAAAGACTTCTCCATCCGTGACAGGGTTCTTCTTCTCTTAGGGGACACTGATGATTGGCATGTCATGATATCGTCTTCCCTCCATCAGTGGATCCTTGCAGTCCTACATGTTGGGCACTGGGGGATCTTCCTGACGAAGCGCCTCACCTGCTGACATGTCTATTGGCAGGGAATGGACAGTGACATCACCTGAATGGTAGGTTCCTGCTCCTCCTGTCAGAGTCAGCAGTCAGCGCCATCATGATGCCTGCATCCATGGCCTCTGACCGCTGCCCCTTGGTCCCAGCTCCATTTGGATTTTGTGGGTCCATCCCTGGGGTCCTACTGGTTCATTTTGGTGGACGCCAGCAGTGGTTTTCCGTACATAGCACACATATCGTCGACGACAGCTGCTTGGACCATTCAAGCCCTCTCTCATATTTTCGCCATCAAGGGTCTTCCAAAGGCGATTGTGAAGGACAATGGCCACAGTTCATGTCAGTAGAGTATACTTACTTCTGTGCTACATCAGCCATCCAACTGCTCCATACAGCGCCATTCTATACCGCATCCAATGGGTTGGCTGGAAAGTTTGTCCACATGTTTAAATCACAGATGGCCAAACTATGTCAGCATCACTCTCAGGCAGTTGCCCTCGATCTCTTCCTGTCTACTAATTGTTCATCTTGACCTGATGGGTCCTCTCTGGTGGAGAAGCTGCACAGCCGCTAACATCAGACACTCTTGTCACTCCTGCGTCCTGCTTCTCCTCCTCCGGCTTTTCCGGTCTTCGTGTGACTACAGTTCTCTCCACAGGATCCAGTCTGGGCACTGGTGTTTCCCAAGGGCCGCTCCCACTGGGTTACCACCAAGGCGTCCACGCTTCTCAGCTGCACCATGGTAACTATCGTCCTCGACGAAAATTCCCTCTGTCGAAAGCACCTCGACCAGCTACGGCACCATCTCAGGCAGGGTCCAGCGCTGCAGCTGTCGCCGGCGCCGCGCCTTTGGTCTGCGGTCTTCCGGGAGATCAGGGGCTCATCGACTGTCCCTTCGCTGCCACCGCCATCGCAGCTGCTACCGTCGCAGCAGCCACCGTTGCAGTCGCCGCCGTTGCTGCCGCAGCCGCCGACGTTGTCGCTGTCGCCGCCACCGTCGCCGACGCCAGCTTTCGCAGAGTCCCTGTGGGCAGGTCGCTCACCTATGGATGCCGAAGACGCTCCTCCCGCCACCAGCACCTCCGCCGCCAACCGTGGTCACGTTCCACTAGCGGAACCTGGGACTGACGTCGAGATGTGCCTTCGCCTTGCCCCTGGGAGGGGTGGGGGAAGGACTGCTGCAGTCACCATGACGCCTACTGCAGCGGAAACACTGCAGACAGACCAGCGATGCGAGTTACCAGCTCCACTGTGACGTCAGGCCGATGGAAGAGTGATTACCAGCACGTACCACAATTGACAACAAACACGTAGGTGCGGTCACCGTCCATCAGAGGGCATCAACCAACAACACAGGTAGGGGGCGCGTTGATTAACGAACTGTTTGCTGGTGATCACGTGTGTGCAGATAGTCCCGGAAATATCCTTCTGCTCTTGACCAGATACGCCGGTGCCCGGCCGTTCGGTGGTCAGTTCTCGACTCGCCGAGTGCGGAGAAGATCGGCTGGTTCCGCAGTGTGCCACCTTGAACATCCTCTCTCCCCAACGATGGTGAAACATCGCTTCCATCGGGTTATGCGAGCTACCAGCTGCTAACAACCGACTTCGACGTGGAGCAGTTGTATGGGTATAGAGCCGAAGGCAATCTGACTGTAGGAATTAGTTGTTATTTGCTTGATCTGCAAAAGGGTCCTTATTGTTTTGTTAATTTTGAGGAGTGTTTTACTGTTGGTAGTTTAGTATAGTTTCCGTAATAAATAAGTTGGTAAAACAAGTTGGTTCTTGCTCTGTAGATTTAGCACAGCTGGTTCTCTTTCACAGGAAAGCATCAAAGACAGCAGTCAACTTGTATGTATCCCTATTACCCCAATAGACATAGGGCAGAATGTTGATGTAAACCATGCAGCAACTGTTCTTTACGGTATTTGTTAGCTGACACCACATGGTTGTGATCGGTAGAGAGTACAGAGAAGCAGTCTGTAAAAAGAATTTCTTAGAGTTTCAAACATGTAAACAGTCCTGCACAGGGTCAAACATGTAATCAATTCTTTAGATGTATATTGCAGCCCACAAGCTTGTAACACGATGCTCTTTATCTAAGGACACTTTACAAAAATCTATAAGGTAGTTTCCAATAACTTTTGGGTCGCACATGGGTTTGTGAACTGACATATATAAATTTATTACTCTACATTTGGTGGTCATTAACATTAAATAATCTGTTTCAGCCGTCTTATCACTGTCCACGAAAAATGACTGTTCCCCTGGTTCTCGTCGCTTCAATGTAAAGTTTTTCTCATATTCCTCTTGCTGTCACCTATTCATTCGTATGTACAAGAATTATCCTGCACCAAGCAGACTTGTAAGTACTCCCCTCATCCTCCCTCAATTTCCCCGCATTTTGTCGCATTATCCTTCCATTTATACGTATTTTTCGACAATTTTCGTAATTTCACTGATTTCATGTCACTTCTGCCCACGTGACCATGACATTACTTTTCGCCACATGTTCTAAAATTGCCTGTAAATGTAGTACAGCTGTCAATACCTAGTGCAACTGCGCTATTTTTCTGTATGTGTGCGCCTATACTGGTTTCACATCGGCGCCTGAATGCTAAGGTTGTCCTCGAGTCTGTTCTTCTACCTGATCTTCACAACTCCTTTACTTGGTTTGCCGGTCCTTATTAGTTTACCGTCCTTAATTTGAACCAAGCCTATTATCAGATTCCCTTAGCTGAAGAATGTAAACATGTTACTGCATTTTGTACTGATTGGAATCTGTTTGAGTTTAACAGGGTTCCCTTTGGTTTGGCTATTGGTGCAGTCGTTCTTACTCGTTTGCTAGATAATATCCTTGGGGACTTGAAATTTGTCTGTGTGTATAATTATTTGGACGACTTACTCATTTATAGCCATTCGTTTCAGGACCATTTGGATCATATCCAGCAGGTTTTTTTGAGGTTGCAGGGAGCCAGGCATCAGGTGTCCTTCTCAGGTCACCTAGTATCTGGTCAGAGTATTCGCATCGACCAGAAACGAACTAAGGCATCACGAGCTCTGCCTCTGTCTACTGATAAACGTGGAATTGCTAGGTTCATAGGCATGGCGAATTATTTTAGGCGTTTTGTCCCTACTTTTGCTGCTCCCTTAAATTAATTGCACCAGAAATTGCGTTTTGAATGGGGACTGCCCAAGAGGCATCGTTTGAGCACAATGAGGCAGCTAGAGCCAACCCTTCCGTTCTCGGGGTACCGGACTTTAAAAAGATTTATTGTCCAAACTGACGCATCTGATGTGGGTATTTCAGCTGTCCTCCTCCAGGAGTTCGAAGGTCAGAGGCAGCCATTAGCGTACGCATCTCGTCGGTTAACCAGTGCCGAACTTAAATATTCCGTCTACGAGTGCAAGGCGTTGGCCGTTTTGTTCGCGCTGGAGAAGTACCGCTTTTACCTTGAGCATCGTGTATTCCAGCTAGAAACCGGCAATCAGGCATTGAGCTGAGTGTTAACCAGGCCACGTAAAACTGACCGTATCGCAGGTGGGCAGTACGCATTTCTGCATTTCAATTTGAAGTTAAGCACCTAAAAGGCACTGAGATTGTCCTTGCCGATGTCCTCAGCCGGATGTTCACTGAATCTACACCTAGTGAGGACACCTGGAAAACAGAGGGAGGCAATCTTAGTTGTATCGTGTTAGGTGAGATTCCTCTTTTGTTTGATGATGTTGCTCAGCATCCGTTAAGCAACGCCTGTTGGCTGGCGAACTGTTGGATGAGTATATTGTTAAGAAGGGCATTTTGTGTAAAACGGTGGGACGTGCTAAGCAATTCTAGATCTGTTTGCCAGTAGCTCTGGTGCGCCCAGTTTTTCATTATTTTCATGATTCGTTGGTTGGTGGGCACTTAGGAACTTATAAGACCTTGCAAAAAATTAAGGAGCATTTGATATGGCCCTCCATGGGCCGTGACGTGAGAGAGATGGTTCCTCGATGTCAGTTGTGTAATGTGGCCAAACCTAAGAATGCTGTTGAGTTCTGAGCGCGAATCCTGTCCTGTGCACAAACTCTATATCGATTATGTATGGCCCTTACCTCGTACTAAGAGAGGTCGTCGGTAAATATTGGTTATTATTGATGCGTTTTCGAGATTAGCCTGGCTCCTTCCGAGTCGTAATGTGACTGCTACCACCACTATTTCGCATTTAACTAATGTTTTCAGTGTTTTTGGACTCCCCCCCCCCCCCAAACAAATCGTTAGTGATAATGCTCCCGCCTTCCTTTCGGCTCCCTTCAAGGCCTTCTGATTTTACAACGGTGTCAAGCATGTCACTACTACACCGCAAGGATCTTTTGCGGAGAGGGTCAATCGAAATCATAAATCCGCATTAATTATTTACCATCAGAAGGCGCCTAATAAGTGGGATTCTAGTCTTCCTTGGCTTAGTTTTGATTTCAATAACGCCAATTATGAGGCCTTGAAAGCTACTCTGGCCTCCTTGATTCTTGCCTATCCTGTTAATTCCCCCCTTTCGAACTTCTGGGGAATTCAAGATCTAATTCCGGCCCCTCAAGTCAACAAGGAGAACTGGAACCGTGCCAGACTTAACATTCTCCGGGCCCGTAACAAACAAGCTGAGCATTACAATCGTAATCGGCGAGCCTTTAGGGGAAGGCCAGGAGATCAGGTCTATGTCTGTAATTTTTCCAGGAGGCAGGTGTGTGTCGGAAATCTTAGTAAATTCACTCCCCATTTTTTGGGCCCTTGCACCATTGTGCGTATTTAAGCCCGATTAATCTGCTGGTTAAGGATAATTGCACCGGTAAGCAGTACTGGGTTCACTTTAGCCAAGTTAAATTCGATTAGCTCAATTGTTGAGTTACCCCCATCCCCCACCCCGCCAGGTTGGTGTTTGAAGGGGGGGAGGTTGAGCCGTGGCTGGCTCACATTGATGATGTTTGTTCTTTGGTATTTTGTCGCAATCGAGTGGCGTCTTATTTCTCCCTGAGTTACTACCATAATGAGTTGCTGACGTGGCTCCGTCAGTGGCAGCAGCAGCGCTTATCGATACTAGTACTGCTGTACTCTTTTTTGTGTGACCGCTATATTTCCGTGTGGCGTCCTTCGGTTGGGACAGAGCAGCGAGCAAGTCTCTGTGGTACGCAGTCAGGCTGGGACCGCTGGTGGCGTCCACACGTGGGCAGATTATGAGGTGCTAGCTCCAAGAACTACAAAGTTCGTTGCCCACCGAACCTCGACACTTAAGTTGAGCGATCAGTTAACCTGTTATGAAACTGCAACTGCTGTGACATCTCTTTGTTCATTGTCGGTTGTTGCTTCCTGGGCTGTTCCGACTAGCTGCAATGTATGGTGTGGGGGAGTTGACGAAATTTTGCAGCCGTCTTCCTGTGTGGTCTTTAACTATTAAATTGTTTGTTACTTATCAGTGAAGTGCACCAGCGGTATTTTCTGCCTTGTGGCCGTTAACGCCCCAGTTACCTGCCCTGGTCGTTAGTGTAGTTATCCGGCAGTGTGTTTTTCCTCGCCGTGTTGATGCTGTCCGGCATGGCGTGTAGTTCGACAGCCTTTTAGTTGCTTGTTCTTATTTTTTTCTTAAGAGTGGTTATTGTGCCTTGGCTGTCTCTAGACGCCAATTTTGAAAACGTAGTGTGGCTGGTATCTTCGTCCTCGGCTGATATTTTCCGTTGTCGTACCATTGGTCGGGCGGAAGGGAATTGATTAGGTTGTTGGTCGGTCCTTCAGCCGTCCGTAGGTCGGGTTGCCATCCGATTATTTAACCTTACACTTGGCTATCTGTCTCACCTCACCTTACGTTAGAGCTACCTCCTCAGGCCGACCCTTGGAACACTCTGAGCACCAGTGTTCTGTTGGTTTTAGATTGTGATTTTCATTTTAGTCTGATGTACTGTGGGAGGCCTTCAGCCGTCTATTAATTTTAAGCTAAGGCCTTCAGTCGACTTAAAGTTTGAAAACTGATTTGTTTAATAGCTAAAATTTTGAAAGTTTGTTCTATCTAAAATTCTTGTTATCCAGGCCCTAAGTCCTGAGTTGTTCAATGTCCAGTGTGTGGCCTTCAGCCGAGCTATTATGTGAAATATTTTTAAGACAAGGCCTTCAGCCGTCTTAAGTTAAAAACTTTGAAAATTGATTTGATTAAAACTATGTTTTTTTTTTTTTTAATTTGCTCTGTCTGAAATTCTTGTTATCCAGGCTCTAAGCCCTGAGTTGTTCAATGTCTTGTGTGTGGCCTTCAGCCAAGTATTTACATTAAATATTTTTTTTTTTTTTAAGTTAGGCCTTCAGTGGTGTGTATTCTTTAAAGCAATTTTTACAACTTGTGTTCAGGCCTTCAGCCGTTCTTGTTTTTGGTGTATCGCAATTTATCTTAACTAGGCCTTCAGCCATATGGTTTTAATTTGATCCCTTTAAGGCAATTTGTAATTAAGTGTTTCTTAGGAAAACAAAAGTTTGTGTGTTTTGTGCAACCAACAGTAACTGATTACGGCCTGCTCCACAACCATAACCTGATCCGCTCTGTCCTGCGAAACCAGATTTCAATAATAATAAAAAAGACCTGACTCTTTACGGGAACGAACACAAACAGTTCTTCAAGGTCAAGAGGTTCTTCGATCATACCAAGAAACTGGCCAGCTAGAAGAGGCATCTGGCCATGGCTGCTAGGGCGGCAGCTCTGTATCCTTCTGAGAAGTGTTCTGAAATGCCGTTTGCCAGCAGTGCACCGCCTTATAAAGCCCGTTGGCGGATGTATTTGCTGGAACTATTTGCGACCACGTTCCTGGCGTACCAAATTAGTTCCTAGGCTAACTGCAATCTCTGGTGAAGCTGTTCTGCAGGCTCCATGAATGGGTAGTGATCCCTGGTGGCTGTTGGCGGAGACCTGGCGGTGCGTTGTGTTGCGGCTGCCGGTAAGCCTTTGTTTTGACAATACAGACGATGTAGGTTTTCCTGTTGAATATAAATCCTGTGATGCAGACATACTGTGGTGATTGGACATAAAGAGGGATGCTAATGCAGTAAGCTCTACGATGTCCAAAGTGTGCGGCCACAGTAGACCTTCCCCCCCCACCCCCCATGGGGAGTGGAAGGCCCATCTCGATGTCGGGCCACACAAACGTCTTGCTGTCACATTAGCTGGAGGTAAGGGAGAGGGGTGTGTGTGTGTGTGGGGGGGGGGGGGGCAAGATGCAGTGTTGAGTTTATTGTTACGCCAGTGTCAGAGTGAGAAACACATGTGTAAAGGTGGCTGGGTACATCACACCCGAACTCATAGTCAGTGTTACATTTTTGAGCTGTCAGCAAGTTTATGAGATATTAGTTATTTATAGTATTCTTTCATTTATTTTTAGATTTTATATTTCTCAAAATGTCTTATGAAGAAAATGAGCATCGTCTACAAGAACAACTGGATGAAATTTTAGAAAACTGTTCAAATGCTAGTTCCCGTGGCTCTGAGAGAGAAGAAGAGATTGGCAAAGTTTCTCAAAGGAATGAAGAAAGTGATTTGGAGCAAGATGGTATTTTATATGATTCGGAAGATCCAAAATAAGCGTTAGCGGCTACTAGTATGTGAGATTTTTTATGCATACAAAGTTGGTACAAAATGTATGAAGGATTGTTCTAGGCAATGTGTTCGTATTCGTTCAGAGAATATTATAACCAATTCTCCAGGTGTAAAAGGTGCTGCAAACCATGCCAAAACAGAGACTGAATGTTGGAGTCTTTTTTTATAACAAACAGTATGTTGAATACTATACTTTTAAATACAAATAATCAAATAAGAAATTCAGGGGAAAATATCCAGAAAATAAAGAGCAGCACCACATGAACGATGCAACTTTGGAGGATTTGAAGGAATTTGAAGGCCTTTTGTATATAGGGGGCCTAAATCGCTCAAAGAGACAAAACTTGAACGATTTGTAGCCTACAATTGGTACTGGAGTTGCAATCTTTCTGACTACAGTATCTTACTGTCTCCAAAATTGTTTGAGATTCGATGATAAACACACCCGGGACGAAAGGAAAAAGGCTCACAATCTGGCTACTATAAGAGATATTTTTGATATTTTTGACGAGAACCCAGAGCAAATGAACTGGTAGTTTGAAGAAGGGAATAAGCACTTGACCAAACGTGTGTTAGCATATAGATGTACATTGTGAGCTATAAAAAGGGAAGAAAAACCACTCATACGACGACTTAATTGGACTTGTTAATACTCGTTAGTTTGAAGAAGGGAACATATTTCAGTTTCGCCTTTGTTTACTCTCAACGCTGGTAGTCGTATCTGCTGTTCAGTTGCTTAAAACCTCGTGTTTGCAGTGCATCAGAGTATTGTTTTGTGTTAAATGTTGGATGACTTAGTTATTCTTCATTGAAGGCAAGCGAATAGCAGTTACTGATACAGTAACTGAGTAACTGTTTCATATGTATTAAAAGCGTTTTAGTTCAGCGTTTCTAATGTGTTATCGAGCTTATTGTTGTAGGCTTAGGTTCCCTGACGAAATATGTAGCTTGTTGATGTCGAAAATAAATAATATCGACTCTGTGATAAAGAACTTCACCTTCTCAGTGGCGCCTGCTGAGCTCAAAGCAGCAACAACACTTGAGCGCGCATTCTCCTTGCATTGGATACTAGTGCGCTATTTACAAAGGGATATTAGTACTTCCCATAACGAGAGCACTCCTTTCTTCAATGTGATCGCAGTTTTGGAACTGCGAAAATGAAAATCAAACGAGTAGACAGAATTTAAACACCACAGCAATACAGCGATTTGACCAAGTTCTCAAGGGGGAGGGGGGGGGGGGGGCAGGACTCAATCTTACTCAAATCTCTACTGAAAGTACCCTGGATTTCATGAACTGTTGTCCTAAATTAGACAAAGAGATCAATAGAGTTCTTGGAAAAGTACTCAATGTTCAAAATGTCCCTGGCCATCAGTACATGAAGTCTGCCTGGTCATCATATTGGGCAGCTCTAGAAATGTTGAAACGTTCTTGATCAATTTGTCACTCAAGTAACATCCAGTGACTTGTTTGTGTTCGAAGTTACTGACCTCTCCTGACAGACACATTCTGCTGTTACTGCTTCCCTACTGACTTCAAAAACAGATTAAAAGAAATCCAGAATGGCAACTCCTTCTACTCAATAGACGAATTTTTAGATATGAAATAGTAATTGTAAAAAGAAATTATTTATATCGTGTAAAGAAACGTTCACATATCGTTACAAAATGGCGTATTCATGATTTATGGTACAAGAAGATTGAAGTCAGCTGATAGGTATACCTGCTTAAAGGAAGTCCCTCTAACTAAGGGTTCACCTTCTGATGATGTAATGTTTCCAAGTAGAGAAGGAATTAGCATATTTCATCAAAATATAAGAGGTATTAGAGATAAAGTTAGTGAGCTGCTATATAAGTGTGTAAAGCAAAATACTACCTTGAAACCATATGTAAAGTGTAATAGGAAAAAGCACAGGGAAGCTATAGTTGCTGCAAAGAATCATATATCAGAAAGGGCAACAACAAAATGATATATATGAAGAAAGTTATTAATAATCGTCTAGGCAAACATGAAAATGGAAGGAATAAAATCACCATAAAACACAGAAATGAAATTGTTGATGATCCACTTCTAATAGCTAATATATTTATTGATCATTATATTACTGTAGTTCAAAACCTGACCACCATTAAATATAATCCAAAGATAAGGGTAATAACTCCAATAAATGAAAAGACAATGTACCTATATCCCTTAACACTCAAAGAAGTACAAACGGCTGTCAGCAAACTAAAGAGTAAAGTGACGTGCGGATTTGATGGTATCCATGACAAAATTATTAAATATAGTACTGATAATGTCTCTCAATTTGTGGACATAATCAACAGCTCCTTTGAAACTGGTTTTCAAACAAACGTATGCAGTCAACAATAATACCAGTTTTTAAAAGTGGTGACAAGTCTGACATTAAAAATTTCAGACCACTATCATTATTATCTGTATTTTCGTTGAGATTGTAATTTATGACAGATTCCTAGACTTCCTAAACAAAAATAAAATTCTTGTAAATGCACAGAATGGCTTCAGAAAAGGCAAATCTACACAAATGGCTCCCTTCAGTTTCCTAAAAGATGTTTACAAAGCTATTGAGGTCAAGGAACTGATCTGAGGGTTGTTTTTGGAATTTTCTTAAGCATCTGATATTATAAATCATAATCTACTGCTTTTAAAACTGAATAATTATGGTGTCCGTGATGTTTCCTATGAGTGGTTCAAGTCATATTTAACTGATAGGAAACAAAGAGTACAAATTTATCAGGATGGAAATGTTTACCATTCTGAATATAAAAGAGTTAATTATGGGGTGCCCCAGGGCTCGGTATTGGGACCATTGTTATTCTTGATTTTTATTAATGACCTACCACAACAGTTTTCAACAGCTGAGACTATATTACTTGCTGATAATAACAGCTTCATTATAAAAGGAAAGAATGATTATGAGAGCAGCAAAAAATCGACAAAACAGCAGAAGTGGCAGAAAAGTGGTTTAAAGGTAACTACCTAGTTGTTAATGACAAGAAAACTGTATGGATGGATTTCAACCATGTAAGGAACAAAAATAGGACCAATGTAAAATTCACACTATCGAATAGCCAAATTCAGCAAAATAATCACATAACATTTTTAGGATTATGGGTGGATGAGCATCTAAGATGGGAAAAACATGTAGAAATGCTTAACAAAAAATTAAGCAAGTACTGTTACATATTAAGGGTGCTTAAAGACTGCTGCAATACCGAAACAGTGTTAAGTGCTTATTACACATACATGCATTTTCTTCTGATGTATGGTATAGTGTTCTGGGGAAATACCTCTTTTGCAAAGCAGTCTTTTGAACTCCAAAAGAAAGCTGTAAGATTAATAACTGATGTTGCTCACAGAGCACCATGTAGAGGTATCTTTAAGGAATTAAAAATCATGACCTTACCATCTATACTCATATTTGAAAGCATCTGCTTCATTAAAAACCATCAAGTTTCAGCTTTGAATAGTGAGATCCACAATTATCAAACACGGAACAGGAATGACTATCATAGGGATGTGTACATAAAATCAATATATCAGGGAAGTGCTGTTTACAAACCAAAAACTCTGTACAGTACATTGCCAGATGGCATTAAAAAATACCAAATATTAGTACATTCAAAAAAGAACTAAAATTCTTCCAATAAACAACAGATTGTACACCATTAAATGAATACCTGGAGTTTTGCTCAAATCTGTAGGTCTGCTTCATAACTCTCTTAACAAAAATTCATTATTATCAAACCATTCCTAGATAAAACCAAACTTCTTTCATACATGTATGTATCTAATTATGCACCCAACTTTTGTGCCATATGTTACTATGCCTAGTGAACTTAAGGGCTGGTATTTAATAGTTTTAGTAAAATCAACCAAGGGGTTTTGCTAGCTTTTATTCTATCTGTATTTACATATATAACTTTATAATCTAATTAAGCAGAATGATGTTTTTGTTATAAAAATGTGTTGATACCAATGATAAGATTTTATACTATTCTATACTTTGACAAGTCCAATATCATGAATGTGATAGTACGGGCGCTAAATAAATAAATTATAGTAGAAAGTGTTGAGAGACAATTTGTTACAAGAGCAGTGACAGCAGATGAAACAACACAGTTAGGACCAGAGAAAAAAGAAACATTAAGAGTGACAATATATTCAGCTACAGATACAACTACATCATCAGCTGCAACGGTTAAAATATCTGCAGTGAGAAGACAGCCTCGTAGAGCAAAACATCCACCATCAAGAAGTGAGGATTTTTACTGGCCACAGATGAAGACAGCACCTCAGTAGTTCATCTCACAAGTGCTCTTCAGACGAAAGCAGACGCAAGTAAAGGAATTTTTTATGATAAAAGACAGTGACTCGACAGGCAATAAAACTCTTGGCCTTGAGATAGAGACTAGAAACAACACTTGAAAGGGTAAGTGTTTACTGATAATGTACCTAAACCCGTTATTGTAGTGCAAACGAATATTTGCTCCATTAGGAACAAAATTTTAGAATTAGAACATTTTTGTAATATTGACCATGTTGATATTGTTTGTATATCAGAACACTGGACGACAGAAGATCAGTTAGAGTATTTAGTTCCTCACGCTTGTACTGTTGGTGACATTACATGTGGACGTGAAAGACAGAATGGAGGTGCACTAATATTTGTTAGAGATTATGTAATGTTTTCTGAGATAGATACTAGCTCTTACTATACTGAACTAGATGCCTAATTTAGCTGTTTAATTCAGTGCAGACGATATCATAATTGTTAGTTTATATAGATCTCCAGGAGAATATGTAAATATACTTTTTGCAAGATTTGGACTGCTTATGAGAAGAATTTTGAAAACTAAGATAAAAGTCATCTGTGGCGATTTCAACACTGAACACCATTGAAATGATCAACAAGAATGATCATGTTACAAGAACATTTTTAATATATTAAGGTCTCTGAATCTATATTGTACAAGTTACAGGCCCAAATGGAATAGTGCCTCGGTGGACAACATTATAGTTAATTTTACTAGAGATATGTATGTTTTTAGACTTGTTATTGATGCACTAGCAGACCATGAACTCTTAATTTTAACAGTCTGCTGTGATCGGTTGTCTAAGTCAGACACATTCACCAGCATCAAGTCTCAAGCTACATAGATAAAAGGTCAGAAAGATGAATATACACTCCTGGAAACTGAAATAAGAACACCGTGAATTCATTGTCCCAGGAAGGGGAAACTTTATTGACACATTCCTGGGGTCAGATACATCACATGATCACACTGACAGAACCACAGGCACATAGACACAGGCAACAGAGCATGCACAATGTCGGCACTAGTACAGTGTATATCCACCTTTCGCAGCAATGCAGGCTGCTATTCTCCCATGGAGACGATCGTAGAGATGCTGGATGTAGTCCTGTGGAACGGCTTGCCATGCCATTTCCACCTGGCGCCTCAGTTGGACCAGCGATTGTGCTGGACGTGCAGATCGCGTGAGACGACGCTTCATCCAGTCCCAAACATGCTCAATGGGGGACAGATCCGGAGATCTTGCTGGCCAGGGTAGTTGACTTACACCTTCTAGAGCACGTTAGGTGGCACGGGATACATGCAGACGTGCATTGTCCTGTTGGAACAGCAAGTTCCCTTGCCGGTCTAGGAATGGTAGAACGATGGGTTCAATGACGGTTTGGATGTACCGTGCACTATTCAGAGTCCCCTCGACGATCACCAGTGGTGTACGGCCAGTGTAGGAGATCGTTCCCCATACCATGATGCCGGGTGTTGGCCCTGTGTGCCTCGGTCGTATGCAGTCCTGATTGTGGCGCTCACCTGCACGGCGCCAAACACGCATACGACCATCATTGGCACCAAGGCAGAAGCGACTCTCATCGCTGAAGATGACACGTCTCCATTCGTCCCTCCATTCACGCCTGTCGCGACACCACTGGAGGCGGGCTGCACGATGTCGGGGCGTGAGCGGAAGACGACCTAACGGTGTGCGGGACCGCAGCCCAGCTTCATGGAGACGGTTGCGAATGGTCCTCGCCGATACCCCAGGAGCAACAGTGTCCCTAATTTGCTGGGAAGTGGCGGTGCGGTCCCCTACGGCACTGCGTAGGATCCTACGGTCTTGGCGTGCATCCGTGCGTCGCTGCGGTCCGGTCCCAGGTCGACGGGCACGTGCACCTTCCGCCGACCACTGGCGACAACATCGATGTACTGTGGAGACCTCACGCCCCACGTGTTGAGCAATTCGGCGGTACGTGTGATCATTGCTTGTACAGCCCTCTCGCAGTGTCCGGAGCAAGTATGGTGGGTCTGACACACCGGTGTCAATGTGTTCTTTTTTCCATTTCCAGGAGTGTATTTATTGACAGATCAGCTGGTGTCAGATGAAACTTTGTATACAAAACACAACCTGAGAAGGGCGCTGGGGAAGCGGTGTTTGATAATTTTTGAGAACATTCAGCCTGTATCAGCCAAAAACAGATGCTCTTCTTTGAAGGAAGTTTGGACTGGAGTGCCACAGGGCTCAGTGTAGGTCCCTTCCTGTTCAGCAATGCAGTTAACTATCTGCCTAACCATGTAGGAACAGATTCCATAGTGTGAGATCTTCTTGTTTTTGATGTATCGGTAAATCACATGAGCATTTACCAGTGTTGACCCTGTCAACAATTCAATTGCAAGCTTCCTGTACTATTTCACAACCTGCCTTAGACAATGTGCGTATGACTTTATTTGGTCCGAAAGATCTATAAAAGACTTTGACTGATTATAGTCAATTATCATTGCTGGTTTTTTCTTTGTGCCCTTCCTGGTTTGAACTTCTGCTTCTTCTTCTCCATAAACAGTACTCAGCATCAGAACATCCCTTTTATCTTTCCGTTTCAGACTACTACACCTGTGGTACTTTCCTTTGCTTTGTGTTCCCCCTTCTTCAGTTTGCCTGTACAACATCTTCAGGATTCAGTTTTCTGTTTGACCTTATAGTCCCAACTAAATGTGTTGATTGTTCAAGAAGCTGGTGTGCTAGATGAACACTTGGGTAAAAATTGTCTTTATGTAAGATTCTGCCCTCATTTAGTAACCCACTCACAAGGCTCCTAACAACAGAACTGGCAAGAGGAACACCAGGATTCGACATTCTTCCCACAGTAAACTTTCATATTCCAGGTGCAGCCACAATTTAGACAAAGTTTGAACAGTTTAATTCAGAATTTATGGCGCTTATTCTTTATATACTGAATGAAACTTAGTCTTCCTTGAAATGGCACAAGTGTTTCGTCAATGCAAACTTCTTTCTCCAGCACAACTGCACTTTGAAATCTCTGCAGTAATTTATCAATTAGAGGTTGAATTTTGAATAAGTGGTTTCCTGGTGAGCACTGGTTGTTATTGGAAAAATGCCACATACGTAAAAGCAGTTCAAAACGATTGCATGACATAACATTTTTTACGTTGTTGTGGTAGAGCATATTTCTTGACCAATAATTTTGAATCCTTGGTTTTACATTTAGTGACATCTATGACAAAAATCCTAAAAATTGTTCCATTTCAGTTTTGCTGACATCAGTCCACTTTTTCAGTTGTGAATTAACAGTTACTGAATGACTTTCTGACACTTGTTTTGCATACAAATTAGTTTGTTGAGTCACATATTCTAAAATTTCATCAGTTACAAAATATTTGAAGAAATCATATGGTGTCTTGCCTTTGAAAGTTAGTGCAACAGAACCATTTATACCAGAACTGGAATGAATAAATGTAAAGTTTTTCATATTTTTACCCCTAACTGGCCCCCAGACAATCTAATTTAAATTTGTTCTAAGTGTGTCATCTTCATTTTCAGAACTTTGATATTACACTTACTTCAATTGAACCTGAATAAACTGTAGTTAGAGGTGCTTTGTTGCCTGGTTTTTACAACTGTGAAGTCTGGTTCTTTGAATGAATATGAACATAAAACTCTTCTTCCTACCTTCACTGATGTGATTCCGTCATCAGAACTTCCGGTTTCACTTCTGGTCTCCTCTGGTAAAAATTCGTCAGAGCTATCACCAAATAAAGACACAGAATCCTTATCATTTATGTCCATAACTTCATCTAAAAGCTGCTGTACATGCCTTTGTTCATCTTCATAACTTCTACGAGACATTTTCTTCTGCCACAATATCACTTTGTTATGGAGGAAACAACTCTGAATAAAGACCGTAGCAACAATGCAGGAAAGCAATAATGGAACTGTACACAAATAACGCTGTGGAATGAAAAACTGGTAGGAATACAAACCTAAAATTATTAGCGACATAGCAAATGACACACCTGGTACCTTTACCCTGGGGCAATGTGAATCATATGTAACTCACACAAAAAATTTAACAAAAGGTACTAAAATGCCATATTTTCACTTTAGTTGCACTTACCATGTTTACTTGGTGCAAACTAAAGCAGGACATTGAAAAACAGTAAATGGCCCCAAGGAGTCGGTAACCCAACTATACCGTGGCAGTCAATGTGTTAAAGCAGTGATAGCTACTTTGATTTACCCTAGCGTACAACACTGTTTTACAAAGAAATCCCAGTCACTGCAAACACTATATGCACATTGTTTCACAATGCAACACTACATACACAATCAGCTGATGTCAGGACCGTAGCGACATTTCTAGTTTCCATTTTGTGTTTATGTACTGCGACTTCTCATTTACTATCTTCAAAAAGTGAGTAAGCATACATGATCAATGGGATCTTGAGCACAGAATGAGCATAAGGTGCCAGTAATACACACTGCATGACTTTAACTGGGAAAACTCTTACTCTATGTTATCTAAGAAATCTTTCACTGCTTAACAGATACTTTTAACTACTTTTTTAATTAAGTTTGTTCTAATCTTCCTTTTTCTATTTTTTTCTGCCTTTGTCCTGTGGCACTGTAGGGTTTGGACAGTTATTTACAGATTTGGTGTGGTTAGTTTAAGATGTGGCCAGAAGCCCTTCCTCTTGTCACTCTGTTAGCCTTCAGGACGGGATATGTGTACCCCCAACTGCCTACATATGAAAGTGAGTGAAAATTTTCTAAATGTTTGTGAGAGATGGGACTTGTGTATCAGCCTGGTATTCACCTAGTGGGATGTGGGAAACTGACTATAAACTACATCCAGGTTGACTGGCACACCTCCCCAACCCAGCAGCAGCACTTAAAAGACGCACAACTATCCAGGCAGATACCATATTTTATAGACTATAAGATGCACTATTCTCATCAAAAAATTGCCTTCAATTTTCAGGTGCATCTTATACTCAAAATTAATATAAAAATGTCGAGTGTTTGATTTAAAATTCCAGCCACCTTAAAAAAGGCCATATATTTGATGCCACGGGAAACCTATCTCTATCTGGCAGCATTGCATTCAACTGGCAGCTGCAGTGTATCGATTCGATGAACATAAGTTGTGGGGATTCACAAGCTTGCTAACACTGCCTCCCTCCCTCCCCCCCATCCACCCTCACAAACCCAGAACGCTGTCTAGACTATGATGTGTCATTGCAGTCTTGGTGCCAGTGAACTTGAACTGAAAGTGATTTGTGTTACTGGTAACAGTACAATATTTTTGTTGGTAGCTAATTTCATAATGGACAAAAAACAAAACATATTCATATGATGTGAGCTGTAAATTGAAAATAATAGCATGTGGAGAAGAACATGGAAACAGAGCAACATTTCAGCCTTCCACCAACAGAAAAAACCATTCAAAATTGGTGGGCTAATACAGGACTGAAAAAAATGAGGAAGACTAAATGTGCAGATCGAGCACTCAATGTAAAATGGCAACAACTAGATGATGATGTATTGAAATGGATTCAAGGACACCATCAAAATGGCATTGGAATTAATACAAAAATGATTCAAATACACACTCACAAGCAAGTGTGACAGTAGAACTTAAGAGACTTTAAGGGTGGAGTTGGTTGGTGCTACAGGTTTATGAAGCATCACGGACTTGACATGTGAACCAAAACTAAAATATCTCATAAAATGCCACAAGACTATGAAGAGAAAATATTATCTTTCCATCTCTTTCCTAGTGGAACTAAGTCAAATAGCAAATATGGATGAAACTCCCCTGACATTTGATGTGCCTTGTAACAGAATTGTTGCCATGAAAAGCACTAAAAATGTAACTAGGAAAACAAGTGAACATGAAAAAATGCACTACACTGTTGTCCTTCCATGTTGTGCTGATGGCACTAAACTTAATCCAGTGACCATTTTCAAACACAAAACAATGCCAAAAGCTTCTGGAACACTGACAGGTGTTGTTCATATACATGACATGGGTTGGATGGACAAGGCTGGTAATAATTTATGGATTAACAGATTTTGGGAGAGAAGGAAAGGTGCTTTATTGGAGAAGATTTCTCCTCCTGCGCTAGATCAATTTAGTAGTCATTTGAAAAATTCTGTGAAAGAGAAATTTAGATAGAGAAATACAAAGCTTGCTGTTATTCCCAGAGGACTTACTTCACAGTTGCAACCTCTTGATGTCTCATTAAAGAAACCATTGAATGTGTACTTGAGAGAGGAATGGAAGAAATGGATGATGGATGAAACCCAACATGAATTCACACCAAAGGGAGCTCTAAAACAACCTACAATCAAACAAGTGTGTCAGCAGATAAAAGAGTCATGGTCTAGAGTGAGAGGAGACATTATTGTTAAATCTTTCAAGAAGTGATGGCAGTGAAGATCATATTATATATGAAGAGGACAACAACAATGACGAAGAGGAAGAAGAAGAAGAAGAAGAAAGTTAAGATGAAAATTTTCAGGGATTTTAAAGGTCAGTTTGATTTTATAAAGTAAGAATTTTTTTAGTCTGGCTTTCCAATCTAATAATAAAAATGGTAAATATGTTACTTTAAAAAAACAGATTGTTAGTCATCATGCTCACGTAGAGAGCAGCACAATGGTTGCAGCTTACTTTGTAGATAATTTGACTGCTTTTACAGGTAGCTATGCCTTTGATACAATATGAGATGCCTGTTACTGGAGTAGGCGGTGGTAGAAGGATGTACGAGACAGGTCTTACAGATTGGTCTGTTGCAAGGATAGGAATTATGAGGCAAGGGTTAGAGGGCAAGGGTGGAGTAGGGATGGTCAAGGATATTGCGTAGGTTCGGTGGATGGTGGAATACCAGTGTGGGAGGGACAGGAAACATAGCAGTGTAAGTTAATGCAGATGAATAGGAAGATCAAACCTGTAATGTTCAGTTACAGTATTACTGGTGTCCTGCTTAGTCATTTAAATATTTTGGTGTAACATTGCAAAGCAATATGAAATGGAACAGGCATGTGAGAATGGTTGACTTAAGTTTATTGGAAGAATTTTAGGAAAGAGTGGTTTACCTGTACAGGAGATCGCATACAGGACAATGGAGCAACCTGTTCTTGAATACTGCTCAAGTGTTTGGGATCTGTAGCAGGTTGGATTGAGGAAGACCTCGAAGCAATTCTGAGGCAGGCTGCTAGATTTGTTACCAGAAGGTTCAAACAACACGTAAGTATTATGGAGAGGCTTCACGAACTCAAATGAAAATCCATGGAGGGAAGGCAACATTCTTTTTGAGAAACACTATAGAAAAAATTTAGAGAACTGGCATTTGAAGCTGACTGCTGAACGATTCTCCTGTTGCCAAGATGCATTGTGTGTAAGGACCACGAAAATACGATATGAGAAATTAGAGTTCATACAGAGGCATGTAGACAGACATTTTTCCCTCACTCCATCTGTGAGTGGAATATGAAAGGAAATGACTATTAGTGGTACAGGGTACCCTCCATCATGCACTGTACGGTGGATTGTGGAGTATCTACGTAGATGTAGGATATTCATTTTGAGGCATGACAAGAGGTAGTCGAAACCCTGTCAGAGAAGGTGATTTAGTTGTTGCAGCCCTGAATGGTACTGAGTCATGAGAGGAGTGTTGCTTTAGGGCCAGACATTGGGTATGTGTGAAGTGGTAGGTGACTGGAGGTATAAGGCATGGGGGATCTGTTTCTGTAGAAGGTTGGCTGAGTAATTTTATGACTTGGTACCACCCAGGACTCCTTTACAGTTTCAAATACAGCAGTCTCTTGCACTTACCTGGCGAATTTATGACCTGTCACATCTGCCAATTTGCACTCCACCAGATCTCTCTTCTTCTACAGAATTTCTGCCTGAAGAAGGAACCACTGGCTGTGTGTGTTCTTCTGCTGCCTCTTGGTGTGTAGATGTTTTTCTTTATCCAGTTACATTATATTTTCATAAACTGATCATTTTTTGATGTAAAAATAAAGAAGCAAGTTATGATGATTGTCCAAAACTTTTTTTGTGTTGCGCTGGGACACACACTCAAATCATTGCCATTTGCGGCAGCATGCACTTTCCCTATGGAGCAGTCCTCATGGTTTGACTTGCGCTTCACATTTTTAGTAATTTCTCATCTTAACTTTTAAAATCAAGAGGCTCTCCCAAGGTGCAGCATGATTAGCACCAGTGGGTTAAGGAATAAGCAATGAGTTTCACTTAAGCACAGCCTCAGATTATCGCTAAGAACATATATTTTTATTTCTTAGTAGAATATTTGCTGTAATGACATTTGTGATATTTTAAAACTTCTTACATAGCCAAATGTTTTGATATATCTTTTATCCAGAGCTGTTAGTCTGCCTCTTCTTTGGAGAGCTTCTGTTGAATCTGGAAAATATGAAAAAACTAGAGGAAAGTTTAGGATTTAAGTTGGTCTATGAGGTGCATTTGAGTAGTGTTTACTAGTGCACTGCCCACAAAATGTATGGATCTTGGTTCAAATCCCCATACAACACAGTTTTTAACTTTGCACAAATGTTTATTAATGACAAATATTTATATGTCACAAAATTATAAACACTAAATGAACCTTTCATATGTAAAATTCCTTGGTTACAGAAATTAATGAGTAATTGTCAATTTCACTGCAGAGTATAGTAGACATGCCAAATTTTATTCTTCAGGGTCAATAATGCCACAGTAAAACAAGAATTTTTGTGATTTAAAAATTCATGAATTCATTATTTATGAGATGAAAATCTATGCTGATTTGCCAGAAAATAGAGATACAAAAAAGACGATAGTGTTAATTGTGAACTTTATATAGAAACAACTGGAAGAAGGAAATACTGAAACTGTAAAGCAATATTTATAGAACTGCTACAATGATGCTCTCTCCAGATCGTAAATATTTTCACTGTCTTTTGTCTTTTCATGTTTTATGTCTCTATAAAAAACATGTGTTATATACAATCAGAGACCAAAATTATTATTTTTATTATTTGAAGACTATCAGTATCTAAGAACAATATTATTGCTTACTGATAACACCTGTTGGCTACCATTTGTAAAAAATAATGTGGTCTGCCAGTAGAAAGGAGTTCAACTTCCCAATTACAAGTTCAGTGTTAACACATTTTCCATCAAGGAATGCAGTGACAGTTTCTTTATGGATGATATTTTATCTACAGCAGCTCCATTTAAAACTTCAACTGCTTGTCACAGATTCACTGTGGGTTGAAAATGTTAATTTAATTACTGGTATCTGCAAAATATAGAAAGCGGTAAGAAATAAATATTACATCAACATAGTAATATGACGTAACAGAAAGAAATTAAAGACTCCATTCCTGGTACACCAAAGAGGAATGTTCATAATGTTTATGATTCTTTCCTTGACTGTGTTAGCAATCCATTAATTTGTTAACTGATGTTCATTTTTGAGAAGAAAGTTTCCTTTCAAATTACTGTAGTGGGAAGAAAAAATGATGCCATAACACCATAGAAATAAATTAATTTCTATAACATGTTTATTTAAGGTGAAACTTCATAGAGTATCCAACAGTATATGCTTCAAATGTAAGTGCCATTTGTGGAATATTTATCACTCTATATGGAAATTAAAAAGGAAAAGACATTAGTTTTTACATTAAAAAACAATTTCCTTTTTTTCAAAGCAAGGAAATGAAATCTGCATGCATTGTAAAAGCTTTGCTCTTTGCCGTTACTATGATGTTCGATAGCAGGTAAAAACATTATAATATATTAGCACGGTGTGTTAACCTTTGAAAGGATCTATCAAGAGGAATATTTCTCCATATTGATTGAAAGCTGTGTTAAACCATCTGCAGCTGCTATGATGAATCACTTGAATTATGCAACCAGTTTCAATTATAAAAAATCATCACTAGGCATATGTGTTTTTGAACATGATGTACATATAAATTAAATACGATATTGCAGTGCCTTTGTTATTCTGATTATGATGCAAAGTTCCTTTGGACATGCATACATGTTCAAAGGAACAGGCACTGCGGCAGCTGCACCCGTTATGAAATACATTAAATGTACTTGCAATTGTGAATAATGACAACTATCAGCTGTAGAATGGAACGAGGACAGCACCTTTAGGGAAATATACATAATGTATGTATGAGTACAGGTCATAGACACATGTTTGATGACACATGGAAGTTTGGGTCTGGCCCTGACTCATGCATGGATAGCCAAATGGTAAGGTGACCGCTCGCTATAAGTGGGTAATCTGGGTTGAAGTCCCGGTCTGGCAAAAATTTTCATTATCGTCATTCCATTCTACAGCTGATGGTTGTCATTATTTGCAATTGTGAATACATCTAACGCATATAAATTAAAGTCCCTTATTGCAGTATCTGTTTGGGCTAATCTCAGGAACTACTCTAAGGGTTTTGATACAGTCTTAATTACTGTATAGACTGATTCCATTCATAAAAGATTACAAATTAGTTTCTCATTCAGATCTCCAGGAGGGGAAAGCAAGGGAGGAGGTGACCATGACAAAAAGATGGAATAACCAATGATAGGATAACATGCTATGAGCTGGAGCAAGGAACGTGAAAAGTTTTAATGTAGGAGGAAAACTAATACCATCTGAAAGGGGAAATACAAAGGCTCAATCTGGATTAGTGGGGGTCAGTGAAATGAAATGGAAAGAAGATATGGATTTCTGGTCAGTCGAATATGGGGTAAAACCAACAGCAGCAGAAAATGGTATACGGGGAGTAGAGTTCATTAATGATCAGAATTGACAGCAAACCAATGTCAATAAAAATGGTTCAGGCATACATGCTGACGTCCCTAGTAGAAGATAAAGAGATAGAAAACGTATAATTAAGAGGATACTGAACAAGTGATTCAATATGTTGAGAGAGATAAAATCTAACAATCATGGGGGACTGGAACACAGTTGTAGAGATAGCAATAGTACAAAGGATTATGAGAGAATATGGGCTTGGTAGTAGAAACGAGAGAGGATAAATACTAATTGAGTTCTTCAATAAAGTTCAGATAGTAATAGCAAATACCCTGTCAAGAATAACAAGAGGAGGAAGTATACTTGGAAAAGACCAAGAGACACAGGAAGATTCCAGCTGGATTACATCAAAGTCAGACAGAAATTCTGAAATCAGATAATGGATTGTAAGGCATGCTCAACTGCAGATGATAATGAAGAGTAGACTGAAATTTAAGAGAACCACCAGGAAGAATCAGTGTGGAAGGAAGTAGGATACTAAAGTACTAAGGAATGATGAGATAAGTTTGAAGTTTTCTAAGGATGTGGATACTTTGATAAGGGAAATCAATGTAGACAGTTCAGTTGAAGAAGAGTGGACATCTCTAAAAAGAGCAATCACAGATGTTGGACAGACGGACATAGGTACAAGGAAAGTACCTGCAAAGAAACCTTGAGAAGCAGAAGAAATACTTCAAATTATTGACAAAAGAAGATGGTACAAAAGTTCAGGGAAAGACAGGAATGCAGCAATGTAAGTCCCTTCAGAATGAATTAAATAGGAAGTGCAGGGCAGACATGGCAAAATGACTACGGGTTAGAGGTGAAGAAATTGAAAAAGAAATGAGTGTTGGGAGGACTGACTGAGCATATAGAAAAGTCAAAATGACCTTTGGTGAAATTAAAAGGAAGGGTGGTAACATTAAGAGTGCAACAGGAAATGGACTGTTAATGCATTGGAAAGAGTGGACAGGTGGAAACATGTTGATGATTAGTAGTTGAAGACATTAAAGGGTGAGGTCATCAGTGGGAAGAGTACATTGAAGGCCTCTGTGAGAGGGAAGACTTGACCCATGGCGTGGCAGAAGAATAATCTGGAGTCAATAAGGAACACACAGATTATCTAGCGTTACAAGTCAGAATATAAAAGAACTCCGGAAGACTTGAGGTCAAATGAGACAGGAAGGATAGATAACATTCCAGTAGAATTTCTAAAGTCTTTGGAGGAAGTGGCAACCAAACGACTATTCAAGTTGGTGGGTAGAATCTATGAGACCAACAATGCAAAATAAATATCATCCACAAAACTCTGAACACAGCAATGGCAGATAAGTGTGAAAACTGTCACACAATAACCTTAACAGCACATGCATCCAAGCTGTTAAGAATAATAATATACAGAAGAATGGAAAAGAAAATTGAGGATCTGTTAGATAACAATAAGTTTGGTTTTAGAAAAGATAAAATGCACCAGATAGGCAGTACTGGCATTGCACCTGATAGCGGAAAAAAGACTGAAGAAAAATCAAGACACACTAATAGTATCTGTCAACCTAGAAAAAGCTTTCAACAATGTAAAATGTTGCTATATGTTCAAAATTCTGAGGAAAATACAAAAATAATCAATTTTAAAATTATACTGTACTTTGAGAAAAATATGAGTAAGTTATAGAGAAAGTCTGGTTAATATGTAATATGTACAAGAACTAAGAGGGAAAAATTAGAGTGGAAGACCAAGAATAAAATACTCAAATTAAAAAGGGTGTAAAGGCTCATTTACACTGGGGCAACATCTTGCAACATTGTGGCATGTCATGGAAATGTGGTGTTCATCATCTTGTGGCATGCTACAAGAGGCAACACCTTGTGACATATGTTGCATGCAGCAGGTTAATTTATATCAAAGCAACAGAATTTGTGCCACACTCAGTCGGTCTTTCAGGAAAATGGGTGATAAAGTGATTGTGGTAGCTGCTTACTTGGTCATCGTACATGCAGCTAACAACAGAAATGAAAATAAATGGAAAACAAAACAATGGTGGACGAGAAGAATATTTAAAGAAGGTGCATGAACTAGTATACCACCCAGGAGACTTAGCAGCAGATTATAGTGCATTATTTAGTAATTTTACGAGAATGTCCCATGAGGACTTCAATTATTTGCTGCCATTAATAAGATCTCTTATTCTAAAGAAAGATAACAATTGCCAGGACAGTATTTCACCAAGAATTCAATTGGCCACCATATTACGATTTTAGCCACTGAAGATTCGTACAAGTCACTAATATACTCATTCAAAATGTCATATTCTGCTACTTCCCTCATGTAATTACCAATTTTCTCAGGCAAAACGTACTGTCAAAAATGCTTTCAGAATAATGTTGTTGGTTTGTAGAGTATTTATGAAAAGTTACAAAAGCTTGTGCATATCTCCACAATTTTTCAAGGCAGAGTGCAACGTTCAGAACTATTCATTCAACTCCAAGTAGTTTGGACATGGAAGACATAGATAAAGGTGTAATTACTCTTTGAGAGTGGAGTGAAGCTACTCGCAGCTATACTTTAACAAATTTATCAAAGGTTCCTATGCTGCACAGGCAGTATGAGAGGAATTCAAAGAATATTGTATGACACCAAAAGGGCAGGCTGAGTGGCGTGAAGATACCAATAGTATTGTCCCATATCCATGTGTATTAATTATGTATGTAATACAAAGTATAGTCTTTTAAGTAAATAAATACAATTATATAAATGAACTCAAAGTTTTTAGTTAATTTTTTCCTACAAACTTTTTTGTGTGGTCTCCATCGCATCTAGAATGAATTTTAATGATCCATATATGCGAACTATTTTCTTCCCGTATTAGGCACTGAGCTGCTTTTTTTATTCGTCACTCCTGTGCATTCACAGTGAACTGCACTTCTCAGATTTTTAATTTTCTTCCTGGCAGCTTTCTCATCAACTTTATTATTTTGAAGCGAGATTTCATATAATGAAACTTTTCACTACATTAGTTTTATAATTACATTCACATACATTCCACAGAACTTCAGGTTATCTGTAGTCCTCTATGAACGCTAAATACTTCTTGTTCAACCCACTCCATGTTTTCAAATTTACCGCTGCCACACAGAAAATGTCACACACGAACCCACTCAGCTCGGGAGCTAGCTACGGCAGCTTGTGGCATGATGCACGCAGAAGTCTATGCCTCATGAATCATGCGACAATGTGTGCCACGTAGCATGCGGCACTGTTGCATGCCTTAATGGTGCAAGATGTTGCCCCAGTGTAAACGAGACTTAAGACAGGACTGTAGTCTTAAGTCCCTACTATTCAATCTGTATATTAAAAGAAGCTGCGACGGAAATAAAAGAAAAGTTATAATTCACAGTGAAAGGATAACAGCGATAAGATTCACTGATGACATTGCTATCTTCATTGAATATGAAGAAGAATGACAGGGTCTGTTGAGTGAAATGAACAGTCTAGTGAGTACAAATAAGGACTGAAAGTAAACCAGAAAAACAAAAGTAATGGGAAATAGTAGAAATAAGAATAACTTAAAACAAAAATTTGTGATCACAATGTAGACAAAGTTAAGGAATTCTTCTACCTTGGAAGCAATATAACCCATGACGGACGAAGCAAGAAGGAATAGACTGTCAAAGAGGGCATTCCTGACCAAGAGAAGTCTACTGGTATCAAACACAGGCCTTAATTTGAGGAAGAAATTTCTGAGAATGTGTGTCTGGAGCACAGCACTGCATGGCAGTGAATCACAGACGTTGGTAAAACCAGAAGAGAAGAATTGAAGCATTTGATTAAGGTGCATATGTATTGCTACAGAAGAATGTTGAAAATTAAGTGGACTGATTACTTAAGCGATGGGGAGGCCCTCTGCAGAATCAGCAAAGAAAAAAATATATGGAAAACACTGACAAGAAGAAGGAAAAGGATGACAGCATGTGTGCTAAGACACCAGGGAATAACCTCCATGGTTTGTCAGAAGGTGTATGGGAAGGCAGAGATAGGAATAAAGCAGACAAAGGATTGAGGATGTATGGTGTAAGTGCTACTCTGAGATGAAGGATTAATGGAGCGGAGGAATTTGTGCCAAGCTGCATCAAACTTGTCAAAAGACCGAGGACTACTGTAGGGATTTTTATATGGTTTTAAGGGCACCTGGCTATCACCAGCTACTGCTACTGGGAGGTCTCGTGCTACCTGCGTAAAGCCAGAGTGAGTTGGTAGTCAGTTAAAATTGAAATTGGCTCATAATAAAGTGATATACACCAAAGCCGTTGTTCATGGTTCAATATGAATTTAAATAAATACTTACATGGAACACCAATTCTCTGAATTACAAAAAGTAGCCATAAATTTGGAAATGCATTGGAAATGACCAACGTTTCAATGAGAATAGTCACACTGAACACAATATGCCCTTGGGTTTCTCCCAAATGACGTTTGTTTTACTAAGATATCCATTGCAGTCTGAGCTATGATTCATGTTTTCATTTTTGGATAATACGTAATACACTGTTACAAGGGTAACTATTATTTGTCATGAAAAAAATCTTAGGAATATCCATGGATCAAGCCATTGAATATTTTGTATGTTCTCAAACAATTATGCTATTGATTTACTGAGCCACAATAGTACCCTTGCAACAATGATCTGTGATGATGTTCAGTTACTCAATGGGTGAAAAGGAAATGAAAACCAAACATTTCTTAAAACACAAGTATGTAGAAGAAAAAAATGAGAACATGAAAATAAACTCTAGTTACAGACACATTTCAGTCTTTTCATGCTTTTCAAAAGTTTTGAGGAAGGACTCTAGTAGAGCATAAATCATGTTTTGGGTATAACAAGTTAATGTTGTTATGAGTTCATTCATCAGCTTGTTAAGCATTCTCAACAAAGAAAGCAACGTCTAAAATTAAGTTTCTGCTGAGTTAAAACAGAAAAATTATTCTGCTGGCACTTTGTGTGACCCTTTTAGTGTATTTGATCATACAGTCCATAAAATTATATTAGGAGTGTTAAAATATAATTGCATAATGACAGCCTCTTACATAGTTGGACTCTAACCTCCATACAACAAGCAGACACATTAACAATTATGTCACAGAATTAAAACTGGTCGACTTAGTGTGAACAGATCATCAGTTTCATAAAAAACAGATAACTCTTAGCCTTCAACAATAGTTAATGCATCTGAGAAAATATTATCAAACAACGAAAATCCAGGATTAAATGTAACAATATAATGAAAAGAATAGTTGCTACTCACCCTATAGCGGAGATGCTGAGTTGCAGAAAGGCACAGCAAAAAGACTGCCAGAATGCCAGAAAGTTAGCTTTCTGCCAACAAGGTCTTTGTCAAAAATAAACAACATACACACATGCACTCACTCACACAAACGCAACTCACACACACATGACAACAGTGTCTGGCAGCTGCAGCCAGGCTGAGTACATACTATGTGTGACATGGTGTATAAACAGCAGATAGTATAAATATAAGAGCAGTAGGCCTCCTCAGCATGACAGTTCATCTGCAGACACAACATGGTCCCACAATCCAAAAGCTTGTAGAGAGACTAAGTCAAGGGCTTTGTCACTTCTATGACAGTTTGGCTAAAAATTTGTCAACTTGAACTGCAAGATGAAGACTTGTAGAGTCACTATGAATAGCTCAGAGGTGTACACCAAACACTCCACCCCTCAAGACCAAGGACCTTGCCAAGTGGAATGGCAGATATGCCACAATGATTCAGATAGCTGTACCATGGGTGCAACCACAATGAAGGGGTATTTGTGGAGAGCCAGACTAACCCATGGTTCCTGATGAGGGGAAGCAACCTTGTCAGTGGTTGCAGGGGCAACAGTCTGGGTGATTGACTGATTTGGCCTTGTGACATCAGCCAGCATGGACATACTGTGCTGGTAGTGCTCATGAAGACAAGCCACATCACATCAACTCACACCAATAAGGTACAACAATGAGATTAGTATAGTGGATGAAGAAATTAGAAAAGGGTAGGAACTTAAGGAGATGGGGCTTGGGTAAGTTGCAAGAACCGGAGATTGCTGAGAGTTTCAGAGGGAGCATCGGGTAACGGTTGGCTAGAAAAGGGAAAAGGAATACAGTAGAAAATGAATGGGTAGAATTAAAAGATGAAATAGTGAAGGCAGCAGAGGATCAAATAAGTAAAAAGACTACACCTAGTAGGAATCCTTGGATAACACAAGAGATATTGAATTTAATTGAGGACAGGAGAAAATTTAGAAATGCAGAAAATGAAGCAGGCAAAAGAGAATACAAAAGTTTAAAAAAGAAGATTGACAGGAAGTGCCAACTGCTAAGAAGGAATGGCTGGAGAACAAATTTAAGGATTTAGAAGCATATTTCACTAGGGGAAAGATGGATACTGCCTGCAGGAAAATTAAAGAGGCCTTTGGTAAAAAGAGAAGCAGATGTATGAATATCAAGAGCTCAGATGGTAAACCAGTCGTAAGCAAAGAAGGGAAAGCTTAAAGGTTGAAGGAATATATTGTAGTGCCTCAACAATTTCGTTGTAAATTCTAAAAACACTCGGCCTTCAACTGTCTCGAACACCCAATATTTTACATACGAGTGTGGGAGAGTGGGAACATTTCTACCGATCCATCTGTTTCTATGTGCAGGTCGAAGTTTGTTATTAGAAGACTGTAAGAGTGGCGAGTCACTGATGACGACAAGTGTATACTCACGTTAAACAACTATTTACTGAATTTAACCAGAGACAGGATGATCAACTTCAGGATTTAACTAAGAAATTAGAATTTGACATTGAAGATAAATGTAACAATATAGAAATGGAACTTGCCGAAAAATTGGGATCATTTCAAAGCATATGCAATGTTACCTTTGATGTTGTAAACCAGAGGTTGCACACCCTGAAGGAGAGTATTGAGAAACAAGACAAGCTAATTCCTTTTGTCCAATCGCAAATTGCAGGTGTCAACACTCGAGTTGATACCGTGGAAAGGGATTTGAAAGAGAAACTAACAACATCAGATACCTTAAATATAAGCAATCTGGAGGAACAAACAGAAGAGTTAACAGACAGAAAAGTGGCCGAGAGAGTAACCTCTAACAACCATCAGGTTACCTTCCATTCAGAAGTCTGTTGCACACAGCGACTATTATGTTGACTTGTTCAATGAACTGTGGATGAAGCCCAACCAACAGGCATTATATGCATTGATCAAAAATGATAGTGCATTGAGAATGGCTAGTTTCTAGCTGAAATCTAGATCTGGCAATAAAATTTAAAAAGGACGACTGATAGCTGAAATCTATTATTTACAAGTCAACCCCTAACAACGTTTATTCAGATTTAGCTTTGGAACTTAATGATATGAAGAAAGGCATAGATAGTTTATGGAAAGAATTCAAACTTATCCAGGATAAGGTAGACAAAAAAGTGACTTCTTCTAACGTGGTGTTAACCAGTGAGGCAATACCCGACCTTCAATGGGGAGCAAATTCAGAACTATCCAGGCAGTTTCCAAAAGTTAAACCAGACAGCGACATACACCCAACTAATTTTTTGTAACGGTTTAACCAAGCCTTGCCGAAAAACTGGGAAGACTCAAAAAAGATAGAATTTGCGGTAGAGTACCTTTTATGAGAAGCTTCAGAATGGGGCACTGCGAACAATGAGAATTTTTTGTCTTGGGCTTCCAGAAAAAGTTTAAGGAGAAGTATTGGTCAGCGAGTGCCCAAGAAAAATTATTATGTGATTTGTGGGGCCCAAAGTATTATAACAGTATGTGGGGAACAATGGGAAGGTATTTTTACTGGCATTTGACATGGGCAAAGTACTTAGATTAAACCCATGGAGGAAGAAGGGTTAGTTAGGATCTTAATAAGGCGATTGATTACCTATCTATGCTAGGAAAGATATATTATGCAGTGGGTGGAAGACTGTAGAAGAATTGTTATCCTTTGTAGATGCACTTGATGCCCTAAACAAAGATAGGAATGAGAACGTACATCAAAGTGAAATTCAGAATTTATGAAGAAATAACAATAGTAGTAATAGTAATTATAACAGTCATGAAGCTAATCTAGCTGGAGTACACCAATGTAGACAGAATAGTGGTAACGAAAGTTATCAAAAGAAACATTCACCTTCAAATATAGGTTCAGTAGTGTCACGGGACTTTGTACCTAATAGCAATAGAGTATAAAGTTGAAATGTGATACCCCGATTTGGTAACCAGCCAGTGATTACAAACAATGAGGAAAATGTTATCTGATCTGGATACAGGGTCGGGGCCCAGGTCGTAGAAATACATTAGGAGGTCTAGTTTATAATAAATATGTTAGCTTTACGCATAAAGTACTGACCTAAGAATGGTTGTTGCTAGAAGAACCTACCTTAACTACCCTTATCTACAACCATTTATAGTCGGAAAGGTACAAAAATTTTAGTTAACATATTTATTGATTCTGGTAGTGAAGTGTCACTTATTTCTAATGGTTTCTTTAACACATTACAAACTAAACATAACTTACCGCTATTACCGGTAACGGAATGTACATAGTAGGTATTACTGGGACCAAAAGTAAAGTTGTGAAGCATGAGACCCAGGTGAACTGCATCACTGGGAATGTCCCATTTTGTCAGACACTTTTAGTAGTGTAAAATACCAATAGAGATGTGTTGTTTGTCATAGACTGGCTATCAAAATTTAACATCATATTGAATTTTGAGGAAAATTTTCTTTATTTTGGAATAGGTGACGATAAGTATTGTGTAAAGTTTGTGACAGGCCACTATAATGGTAAACAAATAACTGAGAAACAGTGTTTACGGTTAACAGTAACAGTGCAATTGTCACCAGAGATTGAAAACGTAAATCACACCGAGCTTACATACGAAACAAAGTAAATAAATCCCCAATGTTAACCAACGACCAAAAATTGGTTTTATCTAAAATTCTATTGGAATATGAAATGGTATTTTCTGATAGTCCGGGTAGTATTAGTGACTATGTATGTAAATCTAAGATCAAAGATAATACTCTATTTTTATGTAGACCCTATCCGATACCAGTAAGCCTAAAAGAAGTGGTTAAGAAAGAAATAGATAAGATGATTGAAAATAAAATAATAGAACATAGTACGAGTGTTATGAATAACCCTTTAGTAGTGGTAAAAAAGGCTACAGGAGGTGTGTGGTTAGTGATGGACACGGCACTTTGAATAAGCATAGAGAGACGGAACGAGACAGACCAATTAACATAGATGAATTACTGTCCAAATTTGAGAAAGTACAGTATTTTAGCACGATGGACCTGATTGATGGGTATTGCCAAATTTGGTTACATCCCGATTAAAAGAAGTTTACAGCATTTCTATTTGATGGGAATTCATATAATGTGTTACCGTTTGGACTAAATATCTCGGTATCCGTGTTTATACGTGTGCTGGATGAGGCGTTAGGAAGGGAACTATTACGAGAATTAATAATATATATGGATGATATCCTTATAATCTCCACTACAGGGGAAGAACATTGTAAAACCTTAAGGAAAACCCCGAAAAAATTTAAAGAAAAGGGTATTACATTAAAATGATCTAAATTGTATTTTGCGAGGCAAGAGCTTAAGTTTTTAGAGCATATTGTAGGAGTAAAGGGAATTAAACCTGATCCGGATGGTATAAAGGCCATTAAGGAGTGTCCACCCCCTAGAAACATAAGATAATTGAAGGGATTTATTGGAATGGCCAGATATTATAGATGAAATATATGAAGTCAAGAGCTGAATGACCCAAGACTTCTGCATTTATTACGGAAGGGAATACTGTGGAGTTGGGACCAAGAAGCTAATGATGCATTTGAAAATGTGAAAAAAGCACTGGTATAATCACCTATACTACACCATCCGGTTATGGGTGAGCTATTTAAAATTTCAACAGATGCATCCGACTGCGGCATAGCAGCGGAACTTTTTCAAGGACAATGGGGTCTGGAAAGTACAAATCACAGATCTATAGCTTTTACTAGCAGAAGTCTTAACAAACATGAATTCAACTATACGGCTACAGAGAAAGAATCAGCGATAGTATGGAGTATTCAAAAATTCCGAACGTTAGTATGGGGGTCACAGACCCATGTATATATGGATCATCAAGCTCCATCTTTTTTAATGAGTAGTCACTTATTACATAGTAGATTAATGCGGTGGATGTTGTTCCTTGTATGTAAAAGGTTCTGAGAATATTGTAACTGACGCTATTTTTGGATTACTTGTAGATATGAAAGACCTAAAACATACAGAAGGACCCAGAGTACTTTTTGCGATTAATTTTACGACAATAGAATGTCCGCACAATAGGGTACAAGAAATGGCTCAAAGAATAACCGACAACATCCATCATGATTCCTACTTTACAGAAATATATGCTATGTGTAATAGAAAATCTTTACTTCCTAATCAAGCAGCGAAATGGAAAATTATAGGGCAAAATTTATTTTGGAGAGACAGTATAACATCTCAATGGTGGCATTTATGCATCCCGAAGTTGATGGAGGACGAAATCATGTGGTATGCCCATACAGCGCATGGATACTTTGGAAAAAAAAGTGTATAGCCCACATGAACAAGTTCTATTACTTTAAAATGTTGGAACATAAGATAGCATCTTTAATTAGAACTTGTGAAACCTGTCAGAAAGTAAAAAACGGTAACACTCATGTTAGATACAAAATGTATCCAATCATTCCTAAGGCTTTACACGATTTTACAGCAACGGACTTCTTTGGACCAATTCCGAAAGGAAAAGGAGGAGTGGCATACATTTTTGTTCTCATAGAGTGCTGGTCTAAGTATGTTAAGTTGTATTCTATTAAGAAAGCAAATACACCGTAATACACTGTTTGCACATTACTTTATCGAGGTGGGCAAACCGAAACGATTCCTCTCCCATAATGGACCACAATTTGTCAGTAACGACTTCAAAGAATTCTTAGCATCAGAAGATATTCGTCATGTATTAATCTCCAACTATAATGCATCTTCTAACTCATGGGAAAGGGTTATGAAAGAAGTTGGGAAATTATGCTGTACATACTGCCATGAAAAACATACGCCATGGACAATGAAAGTTGAAGACTTCGAGCTTATTTTAAATGAATTACCACATTTATCAACTGGATTAACACCTTTGGAAGTAATAGGTATACCTTTTGTGGGAGAATTCCTTATTAAATATTTTACTTGGCAAGAACAGCCTACTGTTGATTACCAACTTAATCAAGCAATAGTTTCTAAAACTTAGTTAAAAGAGCACAACAACAAGTGAGTAAATATAACAAGAAGGCTGTCAAACCTAAGTATAACGTTAATGACCTAGTCTTAAACACATAAATTTTTTCAAAGGCATGAGGGACCTTACCAAGTGCAAATGGTGGTACACCCCAAAGCCTTAGTTTTTGTGGATCCTCAGACAGGATCAGAAAAAGGAAAATACAATGTAAAAGACATAAATTTGTATATCTCCCAGGGATGTTAATGCTCTGTGTTAACCGGCAGGGTGAAGACCGTCGGATCCCTAGCTGTTTTTGGTGTTTTTTCTGTACTATTATTTCTGCACCAAATTCCCTTCAAATCTTAAACTATTCTGTAATCTATTCTTGAATTCTTATACTATCCTATTATCCTATTGCTTCTACATACTTGTCTTTACTTGACTGACAAACAAAGCAAGTCACTGATATCAAGACCATACTGCTTCTTGTAGTAATCGCAATAAATGCTTGTATCACTATTTGTGGTCTCAAATGTGTTATGTGGGCTTCTGATCCACGCTATGTAATCAACATGATACATTTTGTTGTTATATCGAGTCAGGACTGAAGCATCTATTAAAATTTTCATAATATGCTCTTTATAAGCAATTGGATTCCGATTGATATATCGGCAATTACATCCAGAACAGATAGTGCCCAATAAGTATTTCAATTGACTTCATGCTCCGCTCTAGTCAATGATGGTCTTAAATCCTGCCACCACCACAAAGTTTGGAAGAAGTCATCCTGAGTATTTACCGCCTTCACGCTCCGCTCTAGTCAGCGTTGGTCTCAAACCCCAACATCAGAGTATAGTTACTTCTTAATTTTGCCTAAGTTATTCTTTGAGAGTAATCAAGGAATATTAGATTAATAGAAAATGGAAGCTTATATGAATCATTATATAACTGTAATGACATGATACATAAATTTTACCCTTTGTGAGATATAATGTAAATGGGACGGTTTGTATCACTTCTGGAAGGGGTGGATAGTGTAAGTACAAGCATGACTAACACTAATCACACATCCCAGCTTTCAGACAAGACAACCCTCACAGACAAATGTAACTGATTCTTCACCATATAGGTGTTGCTAAGATTTTTCTTTGAGGGCTTCAAAGATGAAGGTGAGAAATTCCATTCTGTAGGAGACATTTAACATTATACCTCCTCTGGCTTCTCACTCAAGTATCAGCGAAGTAGGGATCCTGGGGAAGGGGGTTGGGAAGGGTTTTCATGTCTTTGGGGCTCTCTTCTTTCTCTTTTTCAATTTTAGTGACCAGTTCTCCTTTTTCCTTTCTTACTTCTCATTTGAGTACTGGTCTATCTTTCCCTCTTTCCATATGCATATACTTCTATTGCTGAAGTCCTTCTTATTTTCTGTAGTTTCCAATAACCTTCAACTTATTTCATATAAATAGGCCGAAGAATCAGGATACACAAACACACATCTACATACACACAAAGAGACACATAAACACAAACAGGAGACTTACGAATCAGAAACTGGAAGTGATGTCAGAACCGCTAAGGGATTTGGGGAATAAAGATATATGTACATCTGAGCCGATGCACATATTACATTGTTGATATGTGACGGTTCTACATTGTTATTTTTTGTCGCGTACATCTGAGTCGATGCACATATTACATTGTTGATATGTGACGGTTCTGCATCGTTACTTTTTCTCGTGTGCATCTGAGTTGATACAAACATTACACTGTTGATATGTGACAGTTCTGCATTGTTATTTTTTTGTTGCTCTCAAAAATATATTTACATGTGCTGTGCTAGTCCTTTGAGAAAAGGCATAGTATCTACTGGGAGTTGGTAAATACAGGTAGACATAGCATCTACTATGTTCGAGCATGATACCTGTTTATATGGTAAAAGGGAGGAGTGAAAGAGGACTCTAGGGTTTTAGGTGAAGTATCAGAAAGTGGTATAGAAGTGTAAAGTAGATTTTTAATTTTAACAGAGAATATTTAAGAATAGTACTCATAAAGATGTGTGCTAGGGCAATGCACCAGGAGGCCTACTCAAGAAGGATACGGAGGGCGCACTCGACATTTGTTGGATGAGAAAAAGGGCGGATAGGCAGACCTATACTGCGCGGACAGGGGCACCAAGAAAGGGATTAACCTGTACCATAGGAGGATAGGAATATGAAAGGGGTGCACTTACCAAAACGGAAGGAGAAAGGGTACTCCCAGGATCAACCCATGTAAGAGATAGGTACTGTTCCTAAAGGAAAAAAGGGCAGTATTGTGACAGAAGTCACATGTTTAAAGGGATGAGTCTCGTAAGTTTGAATTCTATGCAGCACAACCAGTTTTACGTTTTAAATTTACAAGTGTCAGGAGAAGGGAACACTTTATTCTACCCAGAGTTCTTCCAGATTACAATAAGTAATTAATAAGTATATTCTTAGGAAAAATAGTATGGGAAGTAAGAACAAAGCAGTAGAGTATTCATGAGTTATGTGCACCTGGAATTTATGATTGGAAGAGGAACAGAATGAAAAGAGCTAACTCGCAACATGGATTGAAAGGTTCACATTTGGTAATTGTGGTAAAATATGCACGGTTATTGGTAAAAAAGGGAGGTACTGTTAAAAGATAACGAATTATCATTTTGTGTAATATTACTGTACATGATGAATATGTATAAAATATCGTGTGTTTGAGCTAAGGGGAGGGATATGTAGTGCCTCAAGAATTTTGGTGTAAATTCTAGAAACACTCAACCTTCAACCGTCTCAAACACCCGATATTTTAGGTAAGAGTGCGGGAGAGTGAGAACATTTCTACCGATCCACCTGTTTCTATGTGCAGGTTGTAAGTTTGTTATTAGAAGACTGTAAGAGGGGCAAGTCACTGATGACGACAAGTGTTTGCTGCCAGCGTCACAGAAGACGTGAGAACGTGTCGTATTCTTTGATGTGTTCGTGTTGTAACAACAACGACGTTGTACTATTGTACATATAAATAATATTTTTTTTCCATCTGATTTTTCGTTAAACTTGAGTAATTGATGTTCTGATTTCATTTGTTTTTTGTTTCATGTCATTGTGTTAAGAAAACTGTAAACAAGTTTCAATGTTAATATTAATGTTTATGTCAAATGTCAAGAAGTATTGTAATAGAATTGAAATGTAACAAATGTTGAAACTGTTGCAAGATGTTTAAAATTGTAACTGTGCATCTGGTCCATACGCAGGCAATGTGTTAGGATATGTATAATGTAAAACCTCGGGTGAATACCCTGTCTGTAAGGGAGCGGTAAAAGGTGGATGGCAGGCGAGCGCGGGAAAATGCACGCGGGCACTACACGGTACAACGGGCTCAGCAGTAGTAGTTGGAGATTGGCATTGGTCTGAGCAACACGTTCTGGAGCGAGGAGGCTCTCCTGGAAGACGTAGTTTCATTGAGCCTCGGGTATGCGTTCCAACGCCCATACAGCATGGCAAAATTCCACAGGCACTAAATGGAAAAGTATTGCGACGCTATGAAGAAATAAAGTGCCGGTACGTCAAGAGCCATAGCTGTGGTTGTATGTGTGCTCTGTGCCTCGCCATCTCGCCGCCTGCCAACCGCCGCATCGATACAAACAGGTTGAAACTTTTAGTACTGTATTCGTATGGACCAGTGTTACTTTTGTTCCATACTGTTCAATAACAACTTAAATTTTACCAGAACTTTCCTATCATTTAATTATCCTCACAACTAACCTAGACAGGGTCCTTTCCAAATGTTGTGCAATCCAAGTGTCCCGAAATGAAAAATTAAATTTTGTGTTAATAATAATTACTTGCAGACCTAACTATGTTGGAATGGTGTTTAAAGAACTGTTTTGTTAATGAACCAGTAAATGAATAACGAAGGCCTGACAAAGTTGGAAGAGAACTTTAATATTGTTATAGTAATGAAGTTTAATTATTTTGAGACAGATATAAAGGTATTTAAATGAGCAGTAAATGTGATAAAAAGAGTAGTAACTCATACACTGGAAATCTTGAGCGCATAATAATTTCAGTAATCAAATTTTTTAATACAGTGATCACAACAGTTTCAGGTTCCCCCCCCCCCCCCTTTTTTTTATTCATTTGAATTTTGAAGTGCTCTAAATTGATTTGACCAGCAAAAGTTAAAGTCAATGTAAAAGCCAAAATTTATCAGTGTTTTATCTTTATCAAAATTGACATTTTGTGTGTGGCTCAAAAGTGCTATTTCTAGGGTAACCTATGCCCGATTTTAATCAGATCAATAGACAGTACGAAGTTTGGTAGTATACATTATAGTGTGGTATTATGTATTCATGGTTTTTCCATATCAGTACAGAAAGTTAAACTATCAGTTCAATAGATTTTCTGGTTCTAAAATTTACTATATTATGCAATGTTACTACGTGTTGTTTTGCATGAATGTACCTCAACTTGTACAGGGAAGAAACTCAGTTAATGCCTAATTAGGCTGGCGACCGTATTATTAACAAATTGGTAGCATCTGCTGTGTTGCTTTTTGTCCGTCCTGACGTGTAGTTGCATTTTGGACTTATTTTACGTATCATTGTTATTACAGAGTGGGTGTAAGTCTGATTAGCCACCATTCAGGTACACGCGGTCAATATCTATACAAAAATCCTGTCTTGTAAGGTGAACCCCATTCACTTATAATAGTACAGGCTTTAATGAGTATCATGTGCCCCACGCACACGTTACAAGTGGCGACCGTGACAGGACATCCAGTTGTTTACGGTCACCAATAAACGTGAATACCGAACAGTGGATGTTCAGTGGCACGAATTGCAATATTATTCAGTAAAGTAAATAGCAGTGAATGTCAAGTACGGTAGTGAGGTGTAATTTGCGTTCAGTATGGACAAGAACGTAGACACAGTAGATGTGCCGAGCGTAATGAAAGATGCGGCTGGCAATGACAGGATTTTGCACGGCCAGATAACAGATGGCGTTAGCGGTAGACAATTGGCGTACATACAATACCACCAACATGTTAACGAACAGATTGAAATGTCGAGATCGTCTCGAACACAGCAAGGAATAAAACAAGAAGTAGAGGATGACTTTGTAGATGATAGTGGGTACGTGAACGAATCCACTGACATGTTTGATTCACCACAGATAAAGAAAGAACCTAAAGAAAATTTTGATGTAGGATCAGAACACACCGATTCCGTAGAACAAAACAGTGTGACAATTTTAAGCATGAACGACTTATTTGAATGATTAACCAAACAAATTGCAGGACAGAGTGAGCAGCTCAAAACACAGAATGATCAGCTTAAAACACACGTTGACGAGCAGCTTAAAACACAAGTTGGTCAGCTTAAAGCACAGGTCGAAGACCAAGGAATTAAGATTAGTAAACAAATAGAACAGGTAGAACAAAAAGTGGGTAATTTAAGTTCTGTAGTAAATACTATGAAGTTTGAAATTGACACAATTAATAAAAATATGGATACTATGCAGCGGGAAATTGACAACATTAACAGTAGGTTTGATATTGAAATTCTCAACATCCAAGAGAAAGTAGAGCCTCTAGTTGAAACAAAAGTAGACGAAAAAGTTTTCGGTCTTAAAACTGAGATCGTAAACGAATGTCAACATGGAATCTCACAGTTGAAAAAGGCAGTTTCAGATACTGAAAGAAATTTAGGCGAAAAAGTTACCGGATGTGAACAAAAGTGTGAACAAAATACATCGAAAATTCAAGGCAAAATTTTCGATCTCGAGAGTAAAATCAAAGATAGGCTTGGTGTTGTCTGTAATGGCACGCCACTTTTGGAAGGTGAGGAGCGCTTCGATCCCGCCAAGAAACATAACGGATGGCATCCGTTAGATTTCATCAAAAATTGCGAGAGAATGTTTCCTGAACACTTGTCTGGTCAGGAGAAGATAAACGTAGTAATTAGCGCCTTAGCAGGTGATGCTAAGTGCTGGGGAATTAACTTGAATACTGAACTAATGACGTTCGGAGAGTTTAAACAAAAGTTTACGGAAGAATACTGGTCCGAACAAAAACAGGATCATTTGTGGCACGAGTTTATCATGGCCAAACTTCATGATAACAGGGGCAGGAATTCTTTGAAAGATTTCTACGAATATTGGTACCGAAAGTTGACACATTTAAGAGGGAGAAGATCCGATTCAGAAATCGTATGGGAGCTATATAAAAAGCTTCCAGAAGATTCGAAGAGATACATGAGAAGCAATCATCGCAGCTTCCAAGCGTTTCCCGAAAGGGTCGAAGACGAAGATCACTGGCGTGAAAGTCATGCCAATTATCAGAATTTTGGTAACAGAAGTAATCACATTAATGACGAGAGAAATGACGGCGATGGGTTTCGCGTCAACATGATACAGAGAGGTAGAGGTAGAGGAAGAGGGAGTTATCTAGGTCGCAGTAGAGGGTACACCGCGCAAAATAATGACGACGCGGGAAACTGATTTCCGCGAACGTTGCGGGCCAAACGGAAGCGGACAGAACATACCGGCCCCGATTTAAGAAACATTACTGAACTGACAGTAAAGTTATGAGACAGCTTAGAGACAGGCGTGGAATGACGCAACGTGTTGTTGCGGAACAAGCGTCAGGTGCGAGCGCAGCTGACTCATCTTCGCCGCGCAGAGCGATACATGTTAACAGGCGAGTGGAGCATCAGAGGGCAACGGCCCAGCCTAGCAGAACAGATGTTCAGAGAGAAGCCGCTAGCAAGGCGGCAGAATTAGGTACAAACGTTGCCGTAAGAGCTGGTGAATACATTACGTGTGGTAATTCCATGGCGAAGGAAATAGTAGATGGAACAGTGGATACACAGAGAGGTGCGGTTAGCAGTGTTAGCAATGAAGTAAATGGCGAGAATGAATTAGCAGAAGTAACTAATTGGCGTGTGCAGATCGATGATCTGTACAAGCGCCTCAAGCAATGTGAGTGGGAGGATTTTAAGAAGGAATATGAGGCAAGGAGGTTAATTAGTGAAAAAGGAAATAGTAGGGACATCGATAAGGTGACGTGGCCCGAATTTAAAGAGGAGAGAGTAAATAGCGCCACGCAAAGTACGCGTGCTGCTGATAGGACGAAGGTTAAAGATAGAAAGGAATTGGAGGATGAAATCCTAAGCATTGACGAGGAAGTAACTTCTGTTAACGATCCGCCAACAGTACAAGCTGTTACCGAAAGGCACTGTGGGGAAGAGGCAGGTAATTACCTACGAGTAACGGAAGTCCACGAGGATTACACTAAATATGAAGTAACAGTGGATGTGAGTAAAGCTGATAATGAGGTCGTTTTGTCAAAAGAGGATACTGAGTTAAAATCAAAGCCTAACGAAAATGCAGAGGAAGAACTTAGTGCCTGTCTCAGAAAAGCTTTTATGTTAGAACCTGAAAGCGATCCAGAATGGTCGGATTCGGATGATAGTTCAGATGACGAGTATTTTGGTACTAGTGAAAATAATGGGAATACAGCTAATTGTGATATTGTACCTACTGATGACGAAGTTTCAAAACAAACCCCAGATGTTGAGACCGAACACAGAAAAAAGGAGCCACCGGACGACTCAGTGTCAATGTTACAAAGAGTTCAAGTATTTGATGACTTTGAACTCCCGGAACCAAAGAAACCGCCAGATATAGGTGATGTGAATGTCAAAAGCATATCTTGGGACGATGTTATCGTCGACCCGGATTTGCTTAGGGAAGATCACAACAATGAAAAGCATTTGACGGTTAAACAAACTATAATACCAGTTGAAATTTATAATGTGAAATTGCAAGTACTTCTTGATACGGGATCTCAGATAAGTGTGATCTCCCAATCGTTCTTTGAACACATTTGTGATAAGCCTGGACTAGTAATTATGTCAGTGACGGGTGTAAAAATTGTTGGTGCTACTGGCAAGACTAGCAAGCCAGTAAAGAACCAGATTTTGGTTGAATTTAGTATAAAAGGACAAAAGTTTGAACACGATTTTTTGGTTGTGCCAGACTTGAGTACTGAAATGATTCTGGGTATAGATTGGCTAGATAAAGAAAAAGTTATTATTGATTGTAGCCAGGAAGTGGTCAAAATTAATAATGCATCTATGAATTTGGAAATAAAATTTGAGGAAAATGGGAAGCTGGTCGATTCAGAAATTGGTTCTTTATTGTTGGAGATCGACCAAGGGAATGATGGTTTGACAAACATGTACGAAATGTACCAAGTCCAGAGGTTAATAGATGAGAGTGACAGACAGGGGCATGATTTTAAAGAAATTGTGAAAAATTTGAAGGAGATATCTCATGATCAGAAAATAGAATTGCTTGATCTTTTAGAAAGTAATAGCACCGTATTTTCGGATAAACCTGGCCTAGTTAAGAACTTTGAATACCAGATTGAGACATTAGAGCATAAACCTTTCTTTGTAAGATCGTTTTCGGTACCCATATCAAAGAGGCAGGCTGTTCAAGTGGAAATAGATAAAATGATAGAATGGGGTGTAATCGAACGGAGTAGCAGCGAATATAATAGTCCCCTTATCATCGTGAATAAAAGGGATGGGGGAGTAAGAGTAGTCATTGACGCCAGGACTTTGAACAAAATTGTAAAGAAGGAAATAGACAGACCTGAAAATCTGGACGAAATGCTCCAAAAGTTTTATAATGTGAAGTATTTAACCAGTCTGGACATGACTGCCGGATACTGGCAAATCCCATTGAGCAAAGAATCCCGTAAATATACCGCTTTTCTATTCGCCGGGAAATGCTATCAGTATAAAGTAGTGCCATTTGGGCTTAGCACTTCTGTGGCGGTATTTATTAGGGCACTGGATTTTGTATTAGGGAGAGAATTGAGTTCCCGGCTAACCATTTATGTAGATGACTTACTGATTGCTACTGAGGAATGGCAAGAGCATTGTGAATTATTGCAGAAAGTTTTGGTTACTCTACATGCAGGGGGCATGACACTTAAGTGGAAGAAATGTGAATTCGTGAAGTCGGAAATAAAGTTTTTGGGGCACATTATTACTACGACCGGTATTGGCAAGGACCCAGAAAAGTTAAGTGCAATAGCAGGGCGTCCATCTCCTAGAAATAGAAAACAGTTGAAAGCCTTTTTAGGTTTATGTGGGTTCTATAGAAAATTCGTCAAGGGGCAAGTTTTTAATAGTCCTCATTTGAATAATCTACTTAAGAAAAATAGTGCTTTTGTGTGGACTGAAGGGTGCATGAGAGATTTTGAAAATTTAAAAAGTGAACTTTTGAATGACAATATTTTGCATCACCCCATACTGTCAGAACCTTTCCACATGAGTACTGACAGTAGTGCTTATGCAATTGGTATAGAAGTTTTCCAAGAAATCTGTGATGGCAAAGAAATTGAACACAGGACTATCGCATTTGCAAGTAGAACTCTAACAAAATACTAGAGAAACTACACTATATCAGAAAAGGAGGCTTTAGCCATTATATGGGGATTAAAGAAATTCAGGAAATATCTGTGGGGCCATAAGCTCATCATACATACTGACCACAAAGCTTTAACTTTTCTTAAGGATTGTCGTTTACTTAATGGCAGGTTAACTCGTTGGGCTTTGTACCTACAACAGTTTGATTACGAGATTTGCTATGTTAAGGGTACTGAGAATTACATGGCAGATGCTTTATCTCGATTGCCTAATGGTATGAGTGAAGTGCCTGATGAAAATGGTGAAGAGGGTACTTTTCAGATAAGGTATATGAAAGAGGTTTCAGGTAAAAGGAAAATTGAGCAAATATGTAAAAACATGAGGTACCATCAGAATGAGGATCTGACATGGAAATCTGTGAAGGTAAATTTTGACAGTGTGCAGTATCCTCAAATTAAGAAATACTACAAAATCTTTAAAGGCATTTTATATAGGAGGAAAGATTTAGTCACTGAGGAATGGAGAGTATGTTGGCCACACCAGTTTGATACTGATGTCATAGACTATTTTCACTTAGCATTGGGGCATAGTGGGCCAAAGAAATGTTTGGATAAATTGAATAATGTAATAGTGGTTGCTGGTAGTGTCAGTAAGAAGGTAAACGAACGAATTAAGTCGTGTGATGTCTGTCAAAGGGCCAAAGTACCGAACAGGACTAGTAGAGGTCCAATGCAAAGTACATTACCTGAAGACACCCTAGAATTATTATCAGTAGATTTGTATGGTCCCCTCCCGAAGACTTCAGGAAATTGTGCATATATTTTAGTGATTTTGGAAGTATTCTCAAAGTTTGTAAAATTATACCCCTTGAAAAAGGCAACAGCAAAAGCTGTATTTAATAGGATGGTCGAATACTTCAGAACCATCGGGAAACCCAAGGCAGTACTATCTGACAATGGACCCTAGTTCATATCCAAAATTTGGAAGGAAGGAATGGAGCAAATTGGTGTGGAGGTTAAATATATCTCAGCCTACCACCCAGCTAGCAACCCAATTGAAAGGTACATGCGAGAAATCGGGAGATTGTGTAGAACGTACTGCTGTCATAACCACAGAGCCTGGGGCAGATTTATATTGGACTTTGAGAATGTCATGAACACATACATCATGAAACTACTGGGTTCCCACCGGAAGAAATTTTGTTAGGCAGCAGAAGTAAAAGTTTAATTGAGGAAAAACTAGAGTTTCCACCTTGTACAAGCTTGGGGTTGAGTCAAAAGAAAGAATTAGTCAGAAAAAGGGCAAAGCAAAAAGCTGAATCTAGATCTAAAAGACACGATAAAAACCTTAAAGTTTCAAAATCTAAAATTGGGGATTATGTTCTTTTAAAAACCCACGAACAATCTAGTGAACTGAACCATGAAATTTCCAAATTTAAATATATTTATAATGGACCGTATATAATACAGAACATTCCACACAATAATGCTTACTACCTGATCTACCCAAAATCCAAGAGACCTTTAGGTGTAAGAAACGTTGTGGACCTGAAACTGTATGTTCCTAGGAGTGAGTGACCTAAGTACAATCAGAAAGCAATCTGCAGTAAATGTGCTGTATCTTATGCTGAAACTATTTTATTCTAAATGTAACAAATCTTTATAAATGTATGTATACCAGTGTCAGTGTGCTAATGTACTTATGTGAGTTTCAGATCACCAAATGTACTATAAATGTAAAGGTGTTTGGAAAAAAAAACAGGGCTGAAAAGAAAGGGTAAATGCTGCAAGCCAAATAAAAGATGGGACTGCCAAAAATCAAAATGGGCAGTATATGAGTCATAATATAAAGGACTGCCAAAAACCAAAGAGGGCAGATAAATAGTCAAAGGAGAATTGTAAGTGTGGTACAAGTGATGTGATAAAATGATGTGAAATGGACTGCCCAAATCTGAATAATAGGCAGCAAATATGTGTAGTGATTTTTCTAAATAATATTTTGTGTTTATTAGTAAATAAGGAAATGACTGCCATTCAATGCAAGCATTAACAAATTGTCTTATAGTGTATATAGGTATTTGTATATGCTTTGTACTTAAGTGTTTGTGTTTCAGCTTTTGAATTTATTTTTCTGAGAAATTTAATAATAAGTAATTTGCTATTTAAATCATGTTCTGATAGGAGGTTGGACTGTGCCAAAGGCACTTCAGTAAATGATAAGTAAATGTTCTCGATATATTAAAAAAAATAGCCCTGTATGATGTGAGTAAATGGAAGTTTTGGGATATAAAATTTTATGATGGCACATTCACACAAAGATTCAGAACCCCTGTACAAATACAAAGTTCAGTGTTCCCATCAAATTTGCACTTAGTGAAATTTACTGGAAACAGGGGCATGTGTAACAACAACGACGCTGTACTATTATACATATAAGTAAATTTTTTTATTCATCTGATTTTTCGATAAACTAGTGTGATTGATGTTCTGATTTCATTTGTTTTTTTTTTTTTTTTGTTTCATGTCATTGTGTTAAGAAAACTGTAAACAAGTTTCAATGTTAATATTAATGTTTATGTCAAATGTCAAGCAGTATTGTAATAGAATTGAAATGTAACAAATGTTGAAACTTTTGCAAGATGTTTAAAATTGTAACTGTGCGTCTGGTCCATATGCAGGCAATGTGTTAGGATATGTATAATGTAAAACCTCGGGTGAATACCCTGTCTGTAAGAGAGCGGTAAAAGGTGGATGGCAGGCGAGCGCGGGAAAATGCACGCGGGCACTGCACGGCACAACGGGCTCAGCAGTAGTAGTTGGAGTTTGGCATTGGTCTGAGCAACACGTTCTGGAGCGAGGAGGCTCTCCTGGAAGACGTAGTTTCATTGAGCCTCGGGTATGCGTTCCAACGCCCATACAGCATGGCAAAATTCCATAGGCACTAAATGGAAAAGTATTGCGACGCTATGAAGAAATAAAGTGCCGGTACGTCAAGAGCCATAGCTGTGGTTGTATGTGTGCTCTGTGCCTCGCCATCTTGCCGCCTGCCAACCGCCGCATCGATACAAACAGATTGAAACTTTTGGTACTGTATTCGTATGGACCAGTGTTACTTTTGTTCCATACTGTTCAATAACAACTTAAATTTTACCAGAACTTTCCTATCATTTAATTATCCTCACAACTAACCTAGACAGGGTCCTTTCCAAATGTTGTGCAATCCGAGTGTCCCAAAATGAAAAATTAAATTTTGTGTTAATAATAATTACTTGCAGACCTAACTATGTTAGAATGGTGTTTAAAGAACTGTTTTGTTAATGAACCAGTAAATGAATAACGAAGGTCTGACAAAGTTGGAAGAGAACTTTAATATTGATATAGTAATGAAGTTTAATTATTTTGAAACAGATATAAAGGCATTTAAATGAGCAGTAAATGCGATAAAAAGAGTAGTAACTCATATACTGGAAATCTTGAGCGCATAATAATTTCAGTAATCAAATTTTTTAATACAGTGATCACAACAGTTTCGGGTCCCCCCCCCCCTTTTTTTTATTCATTTGAATTTTGAAGTGCTCTAAATTGATTTGACCAGCAAAAGTTAAAGTCAATGTAAAAGCCAAAATTTATCAGTGTTTTATCTTTATCAAAATTGACATTTTGTGTGTGGCTCGAAAGTGCTATTTCTAGGATAACCTATGCCCGATTTTAATCAGATCAATAGACAGTACGAAGTTTGGTAGTATACATTATAGTGTGGTGTTACGTATTCATGGTTTTTCCATATCAGTACAGAAAGTTAAACTATCAGTTCAATAGGTTTTCTGGTTCTAAAATTTACTATATTATGCAGTGTTACTATGTGTTGTTTTGCATGAATGTACCTCAACTTGTACAGGGAAGAAACTCAGTTAATGCCTAATTAGGCTGGTGACCGTATTATTAACAAATTGGTAGCATCTGCTGTGTTGCTTTTTGTCCGTCCTGACGTGTAGTTGCATTTTGGACTTATTTTACGTATCATTGTTATTACAGAGTGGGTGTAAGTCTGATTAGCCACCATTCAGGTACACGCGGTCAATATCTATACAAAATTCCTGTCTTGTAAGGTGACCCCCATTCACTTATCACAGTACAGGCTTTAATGAGTATCGTGTGCCCCACGTGCACGTTACAAGACCGCTAACGCGATTTGTTATCTGGCCGCATAAACTCCTGTCATTGCCAGCCGCATCTTTCATTACGCTCGGCACATCTACTGTGCCTACGTTCCTGTCCATACTGAACGCAAATTACACCCCACTTCCGTACTTGACGTTCACTGCTATTTACTTCACTGAATATTATTACAATTCGTGCCACTGAACATCCACTGTTCGGTATTCACATTAATTTGTGACCGGCAACAATTGGATGTCCTGTCACTGAGAGCCACTTGTAACACTTTAACTTTTGCTGGTCAAATCAATTTAGAGCACTTCAGAATTCAAATGAATAATAAAAGGGGAAGGGGGAACCTGAAACTGTTGTGATCACTGTATTAAAAAATTTGATTACTGAAATTATTATGCACTCAAGATTTCCAGTATATGAGTTACTACTCTTTTTATCGCATTTACTGCTCATTTAAATACCTTTATATCTGTCTCAAAATAATTAAACTTCCTTACTATATCAATATTAAAGTTCTCTTCCAACTTTGTCAGACCTTCGTTATTCATTTACTGGTTCATTAACAAAACAGTTCTTTAAACACCATTCTAACATAGTTAGGTCTGCAAGTAATTATTATTAACATAAAATTTAATTTTTCATTTTGGGACACTCGGATTGCACAACATTTGGAAAGGACCCTGTCTAGGTTAGTTGTGAGGATAATTAAATGATAGGAAAGTTCTGGTAAAATTTAAGTTGTTATTGAACAGTATGGAACAAAAGTAACACTGGTCCATACGAATACAGTACTAAAAGTTTCAACCTGTTTGTATCAATGCAGCGGTTGGCAGGCGGCGAGATGGCGAGGCACAGAGCACACATACAACCACAGCTATGGCTCTTGACGTACCGGCACTTTATTTCTTCATAGCGTCGCAATACTTTTCCATTTAGTGCCTATGGAATTTTGCCATGCTGTATGGGCGTTGGAACGCATACCCGAGGCTCAATGAAACTACGTCTTCCAGGAGAGCCTCCTCACTCCAGAACGTGTTGCTCAGACCAATGCCAAACTCCAACTACTACTGCTGAGCCCGTTGTGCCGTGCAGTGCCCGCGCGCATTTTCCCGCGCTCGCCTGCCATCCACTTTTTACCGCTCCCTTACAGACAGGGTATTCACCCGAGGTTTTACATTATGCATATCCTAACACATTGCCTGCGTATGGACCAGACGCACAGTTACAATTTTAAACATATTGCAAAAGTTTCAACATTTGTTACATTTCAATTCTATTACAATACTGCTTGACATTTGACATAAACATTAATATTAACATTGAAACTTGTTTACAGTTTTCTTAACACAATGACATGAAAAAAAAAAAAAAAAAAAAAAAAAAAAAAAAAAAAAAAAAAAAAAAAAAAGAAATCAGAACATCAATCACACTAGTTTATCGAAAAATCAAATGGAAAAAAAATTTACTTATATGTACAATAGTACAGCGTCGTTGTTGTTACAGTGTCTGTGGTGATTGTAAAAAAGACTATTGAACAGTTGAAGATAGACTGCTATGCACATTCATGTGTTGGACTTCCTTGAGACTAGAGACTTTTAAATTATTTCATGTCTTGGCTATGAATGAAACAAGACACATGTATGCTATTTGAATATGTGTAAATGAGTCTAACGTGTAAGGAATAAGTTAGCTTGCAGAAGTTATTATTTGTGAAAGTTGAAAATATAAAGTGAAGGAACTGGAAAGTATTACACGAGCACCGAAATTATTTCCAGTATAGAGAAGTATTTTAATAAATTCTCTTAACCAGCTATAGTCTCCGGAGAAGAAGCTTGTGGGAGATCGACGTAACTGATTACCCAGAGAAGAGGATCGGCTACACACAATGTGCAAGTTAACTGAATTGAGAGACGTGTGTGCCTTGCAACCAATACCACACTGTCTCTTGTCATCCAAGGATGTTAGAATATAGAGGGTCTATATAAGGGAGATGAACTTGAAAGCAGTATTATAGAAATGGAAGTGGACATAGATGAAGATGAGCTGGGAGACATGATACTGCGAGAAGACTTTGACAGACCTCTGAAAGATCTAAGTTGATAAAAGGCCCCAGGAGTAGATGATATTCTGTTAGAACTACTGCTGGCCTTGGGAGAGCCAGGTAAGACACAGCTCTTCCCCCTGGTGTGCAAGAAGTATGAGACAGGGGAAATATCCTCAGACTTCAAGAAGAGTGTGGTGATTCCCATTTAAAAAAAAAAAAAGCAGTTGCTGACAGGTGTAAAAATTATTGAACTATCAATTTAATATGTCATGGTTGCAAGATACTAACACAAACTCTTTACAGAAGACTGGAAAAACTGGTAAAAGCATGCCGCAGTGGTTGTGCCCGATGTTCCTGTACACTGAACAAGTAGTAGGAACCAAAGAAAAATTTGGAGTAGGGATTAAAATCCATGGAGAAGAAACAAAAATTTTGAGGTTTGCCAATGACATTGTAATTCTGTCAGAGACAGCAAGTGACCTGGAAGAGCAGTTGAATGGCATTGATAGTATCTTGAAAGGAGAATATAAGATGAACATCAACAAAAGCAAAACGATAATAATGGATGTAGCTGAATTATATCAGGTGATGCTAAGGGAATCAGATTAGGAAATGAGACACTTAAATTAGTAGACGAGTTTTGTGATTTGGGCAGCAAAATGACTGATGATGGCCGAAGTAGGGAGAATATAAAGTATAGACTGGCAGTGGCAAGAGAAGCACTTCCGAAGAAGAGAAATCTGTTAACATCAAATGTAGAGTTAAGTGTTAGGAAGTCTTTTCTGAAGGTATTTGTCTGGAGTTGAAACATGGAAGTGAAACATGGATGACAAAAAGTTTAGATAAAAAGAGAATAGAAGCTTTTGAAATGTAGTGCTACAGAGGAATGCTGAAGATTAGATGGGTCAATCATGTAACTAATGAGGAAGTACTGAATAGATCACACACATCCAGGCCCGAAGCAGGATTTGAACCTGCGACAGTAGCGGTCGCGCGGTTCCAGACTGAAGCGCCTAGAACCGCTCGGCCACAGCTGCCGGCTACTGAAGAGAACTGGGTAGACTAGACAGATTTCTGGCACAACGTGAACAAAAGAAGGAAACGGTTGACAAAACACAGTCTGAGATGTCAAGATCAACAATATAGTATTGGAGGGAAGTGTGAGTGTTGGAGGTAAAAGTCATAGAGGGACACCAAGAGATGAATATAATAAGCACATTCAGAAAGTTGTAGATTGCAGTAGTTATTTGGAGATGAAGAGGCCCGCACAGCATAGATTGGCATCGAGAGCTGCATCAAACCAGTCTTTGGACTGAAGACCACAACAACAACAACAACAATAACAACAACATGGTGGATAACTTGTTAGAGAAAACCAGAAAACGAGTTAGGGAAGATATTTGACCAAAACTACAAATCAGAACAGAAAAGGTACCAATACATATAATTTTAAATACAGGTAGTGATGTGTGCATGATAGACCAAAACTTTCTAGAACAGAATAATGCCCTGCAACACTTTCCGGCATTTCCAATATGTGGAATCACAGGAATCAATGGCAAACCAATACAATCTGAAGTGTTGGTGGTATTTAGTCTTGATACTTATACATTTGAATACCCCATGTTATTTGTTTTTGGATTAAACTTCCCTATAATTCTACATACGGACTGATTGTCCGAGCAAGGAGTTGTATTAGATTTTAAAAAAGGGTTTCTAACATTCTCCTAGGAAAGACGTGGGATTAGTGACACTCCATTTTGAGACAGTTACATTGCAGAAATCTAAAATAACACTTATAGCAAAAACAACTTTAGGTAATTGTGACAAAGCTCATATATGTGATTATAATAAGGTCACATACATGATTATAATACATAAAGAAGACTTAGTAGCTAATATTACCGAATCCTCGGGACTTGGAATCAAAGAGAAGGCAGATATGATGACCCTGCTTAGCAAACAAAGAAATTTTCTCCGTGATACCAGGACTCATTAGAGATTTTGTGTGTATATTAAAAGTACAACCTCACAAACATTTTTTGTGAAACCTTACACAATACCAGCAGCAACAAAAGAGTCAGTAAGACAAGAAATAAACAGGATGATGGCATGAAATATCATAGTCACTATTAACAGCTGTTATAACAGTCTGTTGGTAGTCATTAAAATACCTGATGGATCTGTGTGGTTAGTACTTGATGCAAGAACAGTTAATAGGATAACTGAACCAGAAAGGGACAGGCAACCCCCCTCCCCCCCCCCCCTCCTCCCCCAGTTGAAGAATTATTGAAAAAGCTTACAGGTGCAAAATATATTAGTATGATGGATTTGACAATAATTATTGGCAAACACATTACACACTGATTTAAGAAAATACACTGCATCTTGTTTGAAGGTAGACCGTATCACTTCAAAGTGTTACCATTCGGTCTAAATGTCTCCATTTCAGCATTCATCACAGCTTCAGATAAAGCAGCAGGCTTATGAGACAAAGTTGTAACATATGTTGATGATGTAGGAGTTATATCTAGAAACTGGAAAGATCATATTCAGACATTAGATCAGCTTTTCAATAGATTACAGTCGCAGGAAATACCAAGAAAACTTTCAAAATCACAGTCTGGCAGGAGTGAAGTCAAAACTTTTGGTCATATAGTGAGTACTGAAGGCGTTAAACCAGACCCACGTTGGTTAGGCGCAGTAACTCGTTGTCCTGAACCACCAAATAAGAAGCAACTCAAGTCATTTCTTGGCATGAGAGGATTTTTTGGGGAATTTCTATCTCGTCATGTATTAAATGCGACTCATATGATGGCCCTACTGAAAAACCGAACACCAGACTGTAGTGCAGAATTCTCAAAACTAAAAAATCATATACTTAATTAGTTAGTTAGCTGGTTGTGTGTTCCATTGATCAGTCGCACGGTACGGTAGCCGTTATGATGTGGAACGTGTCAAGTGCACAAGAAGTGCACATATGAAACAAGATTTTTTAATATACAGAGTTAAAGATTAATATTTCTATTATTTACCCCATTCCCTTAAATGGCACAACATGCATATACTATATTTATAGATTTATTTATTTCTAATCAAGAATTCATCTATGGTATAGAAGGAGTTGTCAAGGCGATATTATTTAAATTTATTTTTGAAGCTATTACTGCTGTCTGTCAGATATTTTATGTCCTCTGGTAATTTGTCAAAAATTTTTATAGCAGCATATTTTACCCCTTTCTGTGACAAAGATAGGTTGAGTTAAGGATAGTGTAAGTCTTTCTTTTTTCTGGTATTATAACCATGAATGTCACTGTTGTTTTTAAACTGGTCCATCTTGTTGAGAACAAATTTCATTAGTGAGCAAATGTACTGTGAGGCTGTTGTAAGAATTCCCAATGTTTTAAAAAGATGCCTACAAGATGTGCATCTATGAACCCCACACATTATTCTAACCAGTTTCTTTTGAGCAGTGAATACTTTTTTGTCTAAATGTTGAGTTACCCCAAAATATTATTCCGTATGACATCAGCGAGTGAAAGAGTGCGAAGTATGTTAGCTTACTAATTTCTATATCCTCAAAATTGGCAATTATTCTGATTGCAAAAGTTGCTGAATCTAGTCACTTGAGAAGATCCAAAATATGAATTTTCCAATTAAGATTCTCATCTATATGTACACCCAAAAACTTAGTATGCTCTACCCTGTCTACTGACTTCTGTTGATGTGTTATATTTATTGAAGGAACTGTACTTTTTGCAGCAGAAAATTGGATGTACTGTGTTTTCTCAAAGTTTAGAACAAGCCCATTTCCAGAAAACCAATTAAGGACTTTCCCAAAGACCTTATTTGTATAATTTTCAATTGGAGTTTCTTTTACTGGATTAATAATGATGCTTGTATCATCAGCAAACAGTGTCAGTTCAGCTTCCTGTTTCAGATGGGAAGGGAGGTTCACCCCACTTAGATGAAGTGGCAATCTTTTAAAACACTTGACCCATATAAGAAAACATTTTGCTTCCTGTACTGTAAGTATGACTTAAACCACTCATATGCTATTCCATTTATACCATAGAATTGTAATTTCTGTAACATAATGTCATGGTTCACACAATCGAATGCTTTGGAAAAGTCACAGAAAATTCCTATTGGTGACATTTTACTATTTAAAGACTCTATTATGTGGACAGTGAAACTGTATGGTGTTGTCTCAGTGGAACAGCCTTTTTGAAATCTGAACTGTGATTTACTAAGTATCCCATTACTGTTGAGATGGCTAACCACTCTTGAGTACATTACTTTCTCTAAGATTTTTGAAAATGCTGTAAGCAAGGATACAGGCCAATAATTATTGACATCTGTGTGTCCCACTTTTTGTAGAGAGGCCTGACAATGGCATATTTTAACCTGTCTGGGAAAATACCTTGAGTTAGTGAACCATTACATATGTGACTTCAAACATCAGCTGTAATTGCTCCACATGTCATCTACTCCAACAGAACATTTATTTTTCAAAGATTTAATAATATTACTTATTTCACAAGAGGTTGTTAGGTGAAACTTAATCTAATTTTTTTCAAAACAGACTCTTCCATGTACTGCCTGGCTTTTTCTTTTGAACTGTTCTCACCAATTTTTTCTCCTACACTCAAGAAATTGTTGTTAAATACATTAGCTACTTGTGTACTGTTGGTTAGGATGATCTCGTTCTCTTTAATAGTAATACTACCTACCCAAGTGGTTACTTTTCCTGTCTTCCTTCTAACAACATTCCATATTAATTTTATTTTGTTGCCGGAGTTGTTAATTTCTTCTCTAACATACATGTTTCTTGATTTCCTTACTACTTTTTTCAGTATGTTACAATAATTTTTATAGTGTAAAACTACTTCTGGATCTTTACTAGTTCTTGCTATCTCATACATACAATTTTCTTTATCTTTATGAACACACTTTAATACCTGTAGTAATTCAAGGTTTCTTTGAAAAGTGTGTGGTGTTAAATTTAGTAATTTTCTTTGGGAAACAATGTTCAAAAGGGATATAAATCTATCAAGAAATATGTTGCATTTATCATTAGCATTTGGCTCATTATACAGGGTGGTCCATCGATAGTGACCGCGCCAAATATCTCACGAAATAAGCATCAAAGGAAAAAACTACAAAGAATGAAACTTGTCTAGCATGAAGGGGAAAACCAGATGGTGCTATGGTTGGCCCACTAGATGGCGCTGCCATAGGTCAAACGGATATCAACTGCGTTTTTTAAAATAGGAACCCCCATTTTTTATGACATATTCATGTAGTACGTAGAGAAATATGAATGTTTTAGTTGGACGACTTTTTTCGCTTTGTGATGGATGGCACTGTAATAGTCACAAACGTATAAGTACGTGGTATCACGTAACATTCCGCCACCGTGGATGGTATTTGTTTCGTGATACATTACCCATGTTAAAATGGACTGTTTACCAATTGCAGGAAAGGTCAGTATTGTGTTGATGTATAGCTATTGTGATCAAAATTCCCAACAGGCGTGTGCTATGTATGCTGCTTGGTATCCTGGACGACATCATCCAAGTGTCAGGACCGTTCGCCGGATAGTTACGTTATTTATGGAAACAGGAAGTGTTCAGCCACATGTGAAACATCAACCACGACCTGCAACAAATGATGGTGCCCAAGTAGCTGCTGTCGTGCCTAATCCGCACATCAGTAGCAGACAAATTGTGCGAGAATTGGGAATCTCAAAAACGTCGGTGTTGAGAATGCTACATCAACATCGATTGCACCTGTACCATATTTCTATGCACCAGGAATTGCATGGCAATGACTTTGAACTTCGTGTACAGTTCTGCCACTGGGCACAAGAGAAATTACGGGACGATGACAGATTTTTTGCACGTGTTCTATTTAACGATGAAGCATCATTCATCAACAGCGGTAACGTAAACCAGCATAATATGCACTATTGGGCAACGGAAAATCCAAGATGGCTGCGACAAGTGGAACATCAGTGACCTTGGTGGGTTAATGTATGGTGCGGCATTATGGGAGGAAGGATAATTGGCCCCCATTTTATTGATGGCAATCTAAATGGTGCAATGTATGCTGATTTCCTACATAATGTTCTACCAATGTTATTATAAGATGTTTCACTGCATGACAGAATGGCGATGTACTTCCAACATGATGGATGTCCGGCACATAGCTCGCATGAGGTTGAAGCGGTATTGAATAGAATAGTTCATGACAGGTGGATTGGTCATCGAAGCACCGCACCATGGCCCGCACATTCACCGGTTCTAACATCCCCGGATTTCTTTCTGTGGGGAAAGTTGAAGGATATTTGCTATCATGATCCACCGACAACGCCTGACAACATGCGTCAGCGTATTGTCAATGCATGTGCGAACATTACAGAAGGCGTGTTCTCAGAAATGATAAGTTCACAAAGGTACATGTCTCACACTGGAACAACCGAAATAAAATGTTCAAACGTACCTACATTCTGTATTTTAATTTTAAAAACCTACCTGTTACCAACTGTTCCTCTAAAATTGTGAGCCATATGTTTGTAACTATTGCAGCGCCATCTATCACAAAGCAAAAAAAGTGGTCCAACTAAAACATTCATATTTCTTTACGTACTACATGAATATGTAATAAAAAAGGGGTTTCCTACTTTTAAAAAATGCAGTTGATATCCGTTTGACCAATGGCAGTGCCATCTAGTGGGCCAACCATAGCGCCATCTGGTTTCCCCGTTCAAGCTTGACAAGTTTCGTTCTTTGTATTTTTTTTTGTTTGACGCTTATTTTGTGAGATATTTGGCCCGGTCACTATCAATGGACCACCCTATATACATCTCTCCAATTAACATTTCTTAAGCTTTCTCTGAAGTGCTCTATAGATACCGGGTTGAGCGACCTCACACTTTTACTTAATGGCTTCCGAACTGTACACACTGTTAGGTTTTGTAAGTTAATCAGTTGTGCATCATGGTCTGGCAATCCATTTACCACAGGGAAAGCATGTGTTTGTTTTACATTCTCTTTCTGTACAAATACATTATCTATTAGCATGCTACTGTCTTGAGCTACACGTATAGGGAAACTGATCACTGATTCTAAGTTATATGTTGTTAATAGCACTTCCAGTTCATATTCCTATCAGAATTACTTAGAAAGTTTACATTGAAACCACCACAGATCAATAACTTCCTCTTTTTGTCTGATAGACAGCATAATAGGGAGTCAAACTCTTTTATGAACAGCTACCAGTCTCCTTATGGGGACCTGTATACTGTTGCTAATATCAATATTACATTATCTAGCATTAAGACCATTGTTAGTACACCCATACTTTGACCTACCTTTCCATTTGGCAACAGACACATCAGGCTATGGTCTAGGAGCTCATTTATATCAATAAAACATACATACCAGACAACAGAACATTGCCCCATAGCACATGCAAGCCAAATGCTAACACAACAAGAAAGAAATCATGGAGTCACTGAAAAACAGACACTAGCTGTTGTGTGGGAATTTAAAAAACTTGAATTTAGCTGGACATAAAAAGATAGTACACAGCAAGCACAGCACATTAACATTTCTGTTAAAGGGTAAACTCTTGCATACTAGACTAACACAGTGGGTCATGGTTATAAAGAAATTTAAATTTTCAGTACACTGTGTGAAGGGAAATGAAAACAAAGCACCACAAGCTTTATCTCAACTACCAATTGGTTTACGTTCAAATCTGAGGATGCTAAAGGTAGACATACTTTGCGATATATTTCTAAAAGTACACTGCTGGCCATTAAAATTGCTACACCAAGAAAAAATGCAGATGATAAACAGGTATTAGTTGGACAAATATATTATACTAGAACTGACATGTGATTACATTTTCACGCGATTTGGGTGCATAGATCCAGCACGGCATTCCGTATTACCCTCCTGAACCCACCGATTGTGATACAATAAACCGCAATCGCAATAGGCTACAATCCGACCTTTATCAAAGTTGGAAACGTGATTGTACGGATTTCTCCTCCTTACACGAGGCATTACAACAACGTTTCACCAGGCGATGCCGGTCAACTGCTGTTTGTGTATGAGAAATCGGTTGGAAACTTTCCTCATGTCAGCACATTGTAGGTGTCGCCACCGGTGCCAACCTTGTGTGAATGCTCTGAAAAGCTAATCATTTGCATATCACAGCATCTTCTTCCTCTCGGTTAAATTTCGCGTCTGTAGCACATCATCTTTGTGGTGTAGCAATTTTAATGGCCAGTAGTGTATATAGGTATGAAAAGGATATTGGATTACTTTGTTAAAATTTAGAGACAGAGCAATGCTGAGATGATATATTAAAAATATACATCCAACAACTGAAATGAAATCCATAGGACAATAACAATCCAATGGAAAATTCACTAAGGTCTTTTATTTCATAAAAAATGTTCAAATAAAGAAATAGTAACTATGCAATCCTCAAGAAAGTATCAACTTATTAATATATTACCTAATAACATCCAACGGAAAATTCACTAAGGTCTTTTATTTCATAAAAAATGTTCAAATAAAGAAATAGTAATTACACACTCCTCGTAAAACTATCAACTTATTAACATATTACCAACGCCTAGGATATGTACACTTCAGACCAAAAACATTGATATTGCATATGAAGAAATTTTATTACTCTAAAAATATGTCCTGGGAGGTTAAAAGGTTGCAGGGCATGCCAGAGAGTAAAATCACAAACTTTGAAGATATACATCAGACTGTACCCGATAATACCAGGAGCTTTATGGGCTTTAATAGTTGTGGACTTTTTGGTCCACTGGCCAGAGAGAGGGGAGGTATGGCATACATCTTCATTGTTTTAGAGTGCTGGTCGAAGTTAATTAGATTGTATCCTTCAAAAAGAGCTATGACAAAGAGTGTAGTATTTAAACTGAGAGATGATTACTTCTGATAAGTGGGAAGGCCTAAGAATGTGATTTCCGAAAATGGCACAAATTTACTGCCAATCCCTTTAAGGAGTTCCTGGCCTGGAAGGATGTCAGTCTCATATTAATATCCAAATACCATGCACAGGCCAACCAAGTTGAAAAGGTCATGCATGAATTAAGAAGGCTGTGTTGGCCTTATTGTGCAAACAAGCATTCTAAATGGTGACATATTTTGAGAAAAAGATAATGAATTACCCCTTTTGACAACTCAAGTCTCTCCAGTAGAAATAATACGAAGACCTATAGAAGGGGAACCACTGCCACAAGGTGCTGAATGGCCCTAGGAAAATGAATATACCCCACTGGTATCAGAGACTATAAAGTCATTAATCAGAGAAATGGAGAAGATGAAGAAGAGAAGGGAAAACAGTACCCCGATACAACATCAGATACGAGATGTGGTCCTACTTAAGAACCACAAATGAAGTTCAAAGAATAAAAAGGTAACAAGTAATTCCCATCCCGTGTATGAAGGACCTTTTGTGATTACAAAGACGCCACACCAAAAAACAACAGTTTTATTAGATCCCAGATTTAAAAAAAGTAATGGGCATGAATAGCACAGAGGACTTACAACTTTTCTTAATGAACAAATCCCGAGTAAACATTTTATGTCAAAATTTAAAGTAAGCAATTGTATAAAAGAACCTCCACATCAAGATAGGAGTAGAGATATTAATGACTGTTAAATTAAATGTGTTTCAGGTAGTGAAACAATGAACTTTGAGCATTCATGGTGGATGGCAGCAGATAATGTCATAGTCTGTGGGTCCAAATGACGTAGCTGAGGGGTAGCACCCGATATGGTGTGCTATGAGTTTTGTTAAAGGGATATTATCAAGTCAGTGGGACTTTGACTGGGGAAGGAACCTACAAGTTATATGGTTGTATGTTGTTATGGAGAAGCATGTTCTGAGTCAGTGGTCAGTGCATGGTGACTGTGTTTTGAATGTAGGTTTCATTCGTTCAGTGTGGGGTAGAAACGGTTGTCCCTCATGGCAGATTTCTTCCTCTTTCTGGTTGAAACTAGGTTTTGAAGGTGATATTTTGAGGGCAAATTACTGGGACTTATGGCTTTCAGAGGGACAAGGATATTGTGTAGCTTTGTTGGGAGGCAGAATATCACAGTTGGAGGGGGGGAGGAGGGGGGGGGGAGGTACGAGAGGTAGCTGAAAACCTGTCAGGGAATGTGATTCAGTTACTTCAGTCCTGGCTGGTACCGATTATGAGAGGATTGCTCCTTTGTGGCCAGACTGTGGGTAAGTGGAGGACAATACCTGGCTGGTGAGACAACACATGGGAGATCTGTTTCTGGACACTGTTGGGACAGTAATTTCTGTCTCTGAAGGTCTCAATAAAACCCTTTGGTATATTTTGAGACGGACTGCATTTCAGTACAGATGCAATGACCACCGATGGCTAGGCCATATGGAAGGAACTTCATGGTTTGGAATGTATGGCAACTATTGAAGTGGAAGTATTGTTGATTGGTTGGTAGCTTTGAAGTGAACAGTTGAAATGATATAGCTGCCCTTCAGATGGAGGCCAACATCAAGCAAGGTGGTTCAGTGGGCTGAGGAGGTCTACGTGATCCAAATGGAGGAGAAGGTTTTAAGGTACTGGAGGAATGTGGATAGGGAGTCATCACCCTAAGTCCAGATCATGAAGATGTCGTCAGTGAATCTGAACCAGGTGAGGGGTTTTGGATTGTGTGGTGGTTAGGAAGGATTCCTCTAGACAGCCCATTAACTGGTTAGCACTGGATGGTGCCGTACAGATGGCCATTACTGTATGACATATTTGTTTGTAGATGATGCTTTCAAAGGAGAAGTAGTTATGGGTGAGGACATAGTTGGTCATTGTAACCGGGAAGGAGGTTGTATGTGTGTAAGGAGTCAGTCAGGCATTAGGAAAGGTACTGTTTGTAGCGGCAAGGCCATGCGCATTAGGGATGGGTAGAGAGAGGTGGCATTGACAGTGATGAGCAGGCACTGGGTGGTAAGGGAACAAGAGCTGTGGAAAGTCAGTGGAGGAAATGGTTGGTGTCTTTTATACAGGGAGGTAGGTTATGGATAATAGGCTGACTGTGTTGCTGCACAAGGACAGTGATTCTCTCTGTGGGGGCATAGTAACCTGCCATAAGGTCACATCCTGGGCAATTAGGTTTATGAGCTTCAGTAATCACATAGAAGGTATGTTTCTAGGGAGCGGTAGGGGTGAGGAGAGAGATAAACTCAGGAGAGAGATCCTGGGATTGACCTAAGGAGTGGAGGAGGGACTGGAGACCCAGCTGGATTTCTAGAATGTGGTCACCGTTGCAGGACTTGTAGGTAGATGTATCTAACAGCTGGCGGAGTCCTTCTGCCAGATAATCACTGCAGCTCATAATCAAATTGGTAGAGCCTTAAAGTATGGGAGAATTAACAAGGGATGATTTGGGGGAAGTGCGGTGGATCAATATTGGAAGGAGAAGTAAACTGAGTGATGCAAAGTTCAATATTGGTTGCAGATTGAGCCCGATTTAGTGTTAGTGTCAAAAAACTGTTTCCACTGTAAGGACCAGGAGACGGAGAGGAGGGATCTAACAAGCCCAGCATGATTGAATTTGGGAGTGGGGCAAAAGGCAAAGGCCTTTGGATAGCACTGAAGCTTCTAGGGGGCTGAGACTTTTGGAGGGCAGGTTCATGACTATGTTGCAGATATGTTTAGTCTCTGGGTTCTGTAGGGTGGTGGGAGGCAGTTTCTGAGTGTATGGTAAATGTAGTGGGTCTGCAAGATTGGATTTGCAGCTATAAGGGGATGCAGGGGACAATTGATGGAGGAGGCTCTTGTAGTGCCGGGCACTGATAGCTGCAGGCATTGTTAGCTGCAACAGGCAGAAGATGTGCTTTGTTGGTGCTGCACATTTTTGTGGTTTCGACTGAGACACATTCACGCTGCAGTGTTCATCTTTGGAATGCCAGTGTGGAAACTGGCACAGAAGTAACCATATGTAAAAGTTCATTTCAAAATTTTCCTTTCTGTGAAACTATATGCTCAAGACTCATGTGTTGATTTGAAATTCCACTGACTGTATCAATACCTGTTTGTAATGTGATATATTGTGAAATTCCGAACTCTCATGAGCGCCTCCAATAAACTCATACTGTTATCATCAATTATAGGCTCAAACTTACCAGTGTTCTTTTAACCTCATTCAAAATGATTTTATTGTGTAATTACGTAAGAAATAGGGATTTTTTTTAATGCTTACAAAACTATATTTTCACAAATTACTGATACGAGTGTTTTGAATGAATTATTTTGTAGCAAATCAACTGTTGTGATTCACAGTTACTGCCAAAGAATGGATCATACTGAATATCAACACTAGTGCATTTTTGAGAATTTTTGTAAGTTACTACTGACCTGTCCATAATCTAATTGGTAGTAAATTGGCATTTTTTATTTACTTACTGTAAGTAACATATTCTGTTACATTGGTTTTTTCTTAAAGGGGAGTATGGGAGAATATAGTATCTACACATATCGTAAATTAATTCTATTTTCTTGTTTGCTAACAACTATAAATAGCCTCAAAAAGCTTTAGGAAACAGGAAATTTTTACCAAAGGTTCTTCTGTTGCCTCAATAGAAAACTGGCTTTGTGTATTTTCTTCAATTCTTGTAGGAATCAGTAATTTTTTGGTTCAACAGATTAATACATAATCAGGAGACTTACTTTAAAATTACTTTTTCACTGTCCTGTAATACATTACACCAGCCGAAATGCAGCCTCACTGTGAATGCTGTTCTTGAGCAGAGGGTGAGTTGGATGCAATTCATAAGCAATTGGCAAGAGTCCTTTCAAACGGTTGCTAGCTGCTGCAATTGGTGTACTGAAAAAGCTCACGAGTGTCATGTGCCTGTGGTACTTGTACCAAAGGTACCTCTAGTACTAACATATATTGTGAATATTATCTCCTATGCAGAAAGTATGGGATCAGTCATTACTCATCCTTTCACTGCGAGTGTTGTTTTAATGGTAGATCTAGGCATCCTATCGAGAGTGGATGGGGGCCAGGGAGGACCTAGGGTGTTATAGTAATCCCCCTTACCAAGATGTCTGAGGTCCTGTCTTTCAATGAAACTGACCCACTGGGACTCACTTCACCAGTTTTAGGAAAACCTGTTTCGTCTGGTGTCAAGAGGATGCAAATGCTAAACAGCAGGGTCTATTAATCGTCGGCAATTTGAACCTACGGCGAATAATGGTACACCTTAGGGAAATGGGAGCAATTGACAGGAAAGGATGACAGGTGCACTCCGTGTGTATGTCTGGGTGTCTCATTCAACATGTTGAAGAGGCTATTACGAGGGGTGACCCAAAAATAACCGGAATTTCTTTCTAGAAAGCATATACTTTATTGTTTTCAAATACAATCTTAATCTCCTTCGAAGTACTCTCCATTAGCATTAATACAGTTGTCCAAACGTTCATTCCAGTGTTTGAAGCACCTTTTAAATTAATCCTCTTTGATACTTGCTAGCACTTTCATGACATTGCGTTTTACGTCTTCCACATCCGCAAAACACTTCCCTCTCAAGTCTCTTTTCATGCTAATAGGAAGAAGTCCGAGGGTGCTAAATCCGGCAAATAGGGTGCATGGGTCAAGGTAGTTGTCTTCGTTGAGGCCAAAAACTGGTGAATGCTGAGAGCTGTGTGAGCGGGAGCGTTGTCGTGATGCAGGAACCACACGCCAGAATCCCACAAAGCTGGACATTTTCGCGACAAACTTCTGCAAAGCCATTTCATAACCTCCAAATAGAATTGTTGGTTTACTGTCTGATTTTTGGGGTCAAATTCAGAGTGTAAGATCCCTTTGAAGTAGTAAAAAAAAAACACCAGATCAACATCGTTTTCATATTCGATTTCACTTGTCGAGTTTTTTTGGTCGAGGTGATCCAGAAGACTTTTCTAGTTTACTTTCTGGATCGTACCCATAGCACTATGACTCATCACATGTAATGATTTTGTTGAAAAAAAGTGGATCATCTTTGAATGTGTCCTTTATTTTGAGACAGGCTTGAACGCAACAATCCCTTTGATCTCTGGTAAGAAGCTCTGGCACGAATTTTGCTGCCACTCTTCGCATCCCCACATCTATGGTCAAGATGCACTGAATTGGGCTCCAGGACAACCCGGACAAGTTCTCGAGTTGGTCGATTGTACTGTGTCGATCTTCACTGATGAGATCACAGATTTTGTCGATGCTGTCTTCACTTTGAGCAGTTGAAGGTCGACCGGAACGGGGCTGATCTTCAACCACCATTTCTCCCTTTTTAAACCAAAAAAACCATTCGTACACTTGCATTTTACTTAGAGCATGGTCTTTGTAGGCTGTCTGAATCATCGCAACAGTTTGTGCTGCGTTCTTGCCGAGCAAGAAACAAAACTTCACTGCCGTACGTTGTTCGCAAGAACCAGCCACTTCCTTGTGTCACGTCTGCACTGTACGCACACTCAAAGAACTGCCAAAGAAACCACACTTCTCACTGATGGGTGACGCTACTTGGCAGAATGACTCAGCAGAGCTCCTACTACAACCCTCTGGCAGCGCAACCTGCTACTACAAGTACACAATGTGCAGCATTATGATTCCGGTTACTTTTTGGGTCCCCCCTCGTATGGCATCCATTGAGAAAATAGAGTGCCACTAATTGCGGATTATAGTGCACAATGGAATAAATGATGCCTGTCATTTGGGCTCTGAGGTCATACTTGGATCATTCCAGTGAGTGGCAGACGAAGTTGAGCAGACCAGTCTTGCACTTTGAGTTTCAATGAAGCTATGGGGTTGAGAACTGTAGAGTCCCTCTAAATGGGTCACGTGTGCACTACACATCAGGGGCTGCTACCCAAGTAGTTGACTGTGTGTGGGATGCAAACAATGTTTTTTTTTTATATTAGGTGTCTAACTATCCAAACCAGATAACAATAGCTGAGAAATATCAGTGGAAGATCAAAAGAAATGCCTCCCAAAGGTGAGGGCATTAAATCCTAGTGATTAACTGCTGAAGCAATCATAAACAGTCCAAGAGTTTGAAGTGCTCCTGAAAGGCAGTGGAGCTTACATAATACTAGGTACAGAAAGATGGTTGAAACCTGAAACTGCTAGCAGTGAGATTTTTGGGGAAAATTTAAGTGTATAAAAAAGGATACGCTAATGGGAAATGGATGTAGTGTATCTGTCACAGTAGACAAGAAACTCAAATCCACCAAGGTAGAAACTGAAGATGCATGTGAGACTGTTTGGGCAATATCCAGTATCAGGGATGGGCGTAATATGGTAACTGGATTCTTCTACTGCCCACCAGATCCATCTGCTGAAGCAACCGAAAACTTTAGAGAAAACCTCAGATCACATGTACTTACAGGGTGATAGTTATTGAACTATTTGAAATAAAATCATTGTAACTTCTGAACAGTTTGCGCAAGGACGTTCAACTTCACGACTGGACATGGAGCATGATGGGAATTAGTATGTGCATGTGTGGTTTGGTTTAGCGACGAACACTACTTTCATTTGGATGTGTTTATCTATAAGCAAAATTGGTCCATTTGGGGGACTGAGAACCCATATTTCATGATTGAGAAGACTCTTCACCCTTGATGGGTGACTGTGGTGTGCAATGTCCAGTCACCAAATAATCGGTGTGATATTCCTAGATGGTACGATGACTACTGGATGGTACATGAAGGTTTCGGATGATGATTTCATCCCCATTATCCAAAGTGACCCTGATTTTGAAAAGATATTGTTCATGCAAGACAGAGCTTGTCCCCACTGAAGCAGGAGAATGTTTGGTGTCCTGGGGGAGCACTTTGGGGACTGCATTCTGGCTCTGGGATACCCAGAGAGTGCTGGCATGGGCCCCGATTGGCAGCCATATTCTCCAGATCCAAACACATACAACTCCTTTTTGTGGGGCTACATTAAATACAAGGCGTCCAGCAATAACCCTAAACCATTGCTGAGCTGAAAACAGCCATTCAGGAGGTCACTGACAGCATCGATGTTCTGACACTTCAGCGGGTCATGTAGAATTTCGCTATTCAGCTGTACCACATCATCGCCAATGATGGGAGGCATATTGAACATGTAATAACCTAAACCTGAATATCTGTAGTGACATTTACTTGTTGAATAAAGTGTGGGTATGCCGTAGTTTGTTACTGATTTACGTTTCTTTTCGTATAGTTCAATAATTGTCACCCTGTAAGTTCCACAATCATACTGTAATCATCAGTGGGGACTTTAATCATCCAACAATCAATTGGGAAAATTACAGTTTGGTAGTGGTAGGCATGATAAGACAACCTGTGAAACATTGCTAAATGCTTTCTCTGAAAACTACGTAGAATAGATAATTCGGAACCCCAATCATGATGGAAATATATTTTGGCTTAATGGCAACAGGCATCACCTCTTTGAGAATGTCCACATCGAAACTGGAACAGTGACCATGACATGGTTATGCCAACAATGATTACCAAAGTACAAAGAACAACAAAAAGATGGAGAAAGATACAGGGTTATTACAAATGATTGAAGCGATTTCACAGCTCTACAATAACTTTATTATTTGAGATATTTTCACAATGCTTTGCACACACATACAAAAACTCAAAAAGTTTTTTTAGGCATTCACAAATGTTCGATATGTGCCCCTTTAGTGATTCGGCAGACATCAAGCCGATAATCAAGTTCCTCCCACACTCGGCGCAGCATGTCCCCATCAATGAATTCGAAAGCATCGTTGATGCGAGCTCGCAGTTCTGGCACGTTTCTTGGTAGAGGAGGTTTAAACACAGAATCTTTCACATAACCCCACAGAAAGAAATTGCATGGGGTTAAGTCGGGAGAGCGTGGAGGCCATGACATGAATTGCTGATCATGATCTCCACCACGACCGATCCATCGGTTTTCCCCTTACAGAGGCATCCAGAAGCTTTAAACTGCGCATACCATCGCCGAATGGAGTTAGCAGTTGGTGGATCTTTGTTTAAATTTGTCCTAAAGTGTCGTTGCACTGTTATGACTGACTAATGTGAGTGCATTTCAAGCACGACATACGCTTTCTCGGTTCCTGTCGCCATTTTGTCTCACTGCGCTCTCGAGCGCTCTGGCGGCAGAAACCTGAAGTGCAGCTTCAGCCGAACAAAACTTTATGAGTTTTTCTACGTATCTGTAGTGTGTCGAGACCATATGTCAATGAATGGAGCTACAGTGAATTTATGAAATCACTTCAATCATTTGTAATAGCCCTGTATATATGTTCAGTAAACTAGGTAAAAAATCAGTAGTGTCACATCTCAATGTGGAACTTGAAACTTTCTGCACAGGGCAGGAGCATGTAGAGCAGTGGTTTCTGTTATTGAGACAATTACCCCTGAATAAGATCATATAGAAACCAACAGACCCAACACAGTTTAGTGTCTAACTAAAGTTTAGAGTGAAAAAAATAATAAGACACAGTTATGCACAAACAAGCATGAGAAAACGTCATTTCAAATACACTGAAACAACAAAAAAATGCATGGCACATAATACAATCCAGCCACAGCTGAGGACCCTCCAGATTCAGCAAGAATGACATGGTTTGCTAATCTAAACCTGTGGATGATTTCCACTGGCAACCACAGAACTCACACAGTGTAAATTGCAAGAAAAAACAAAAGAAAAAAAAAACCACTAAGGATGCTGCTGGTGAAATATGTTTGGTTAGCAAAACAAAACAATTGTATGCTTGCAAAAAGGCAGACCCGTCCTTAATTCAATATTATTTGAGAAAGGAAGAGAGAGAGGGAGAGGAAAAAAAGAAGATCCAATTTTTAAAATTACAGGCGAATACACAACATTTTATTAAGATTCAACAAATAAAACTCACATATTTTTGTAAGTGTTGTATTAAACCAAAAAACAATGAAAGTCAATGAGATGTTTCGTACTGCTTATTTTTAACAATCCTTTTTATATTCAGTTTGGTCTCGGCTAGTGCACATCACAAATTGTGTTCAGTCGGCTTCTTGCTTTTGTTTTCATTGCCACCATAGTCGAAAATCCACTTTTACACCTATAAGTTGTGGCACATGGAATCAATATTGTTAATGCTTTTTCTGATAATAATCGGTACTCATCACCCAGCTTTCTCCAAATTTTGTCAGTTCTGTTTAGGAGAAATCTATTTTCAGTATCCTGTCTTCACATGGTCAAAGAAATTCTGCTTTGGTTTGAATTTCACTATCTGAAAATATTCATTCATTCACTGAAAATGGTCTTCAAACTCAGGCATTTATTTCTCAGTTCTCCAGTTCAGGAAAATAGTTACTGACAGAATTTATTACTGATGATAAATGATGACTTATTTAATTTCTAAATGAGCATTTTTCACCATTGGAATCAAGTATTACTGTCAATTTTACGAACACTGAAATGCCTTGAACTTCAGCCCCGCATCGGTAAAGCTCCAACCTCAGAAGAAAACTGCTAACTTTATCCTGTGCCATCAAAATATTCACCATATTTCCTCGCAAGCTGAGGTTAAGTTAAGCGTATTGATTTCTGCAAAGAAATCTATGAGATATATATCTGTTATTCTGGTATGTAAGTCTTTCCCCTTTCCCAGAAACAAAGCAACTTGTGGTCAGGGTTTATGTACTCTACACAACACCTTGCTACGTTACAACCATCAAAGTTCTATGTGGAACAAGAGCACATCAAATTTCGCTTTAAACTCTTTGCACAACTCTTTGAGAACTCTTGGGGGTGTTGGGCTACCTCAGAGATGGTTTACAATCTTCACTACCTGAGTGAGTACATTCAACAAATCAGGTAGAAGTGTTTTAACTACCAAAGCATAGCAATGCATAATGCAGTGGCTGAATGTTGCATTTGGACCAACTTCTTTCGTCAATCTGTGAAATCCAGAGTGAACGCCCAACATGGAAGGTGCTCTATCTGTACATACACCCATCAACTTTGACCACTGCAACTTATTTCCTTCAACAAAGTTTTTTACTGATTGCACAACGTCCTCACTGTCTTTCAGGCCATCATCCTTTAAGTATCAGACATAGCCAAGCAGCTGGGAAAAAGACTGCATCAGTCGATTCATCTAACTGCAGTGCAAAAAAATTACTTGATCTTATTTCATTGAGTACTGTGTCCAAAATATCCAAACTCATGCACTTGATATGACTTCTGATCATGTTGTTAGAAAAAGATATCTTGTTTATCTTTTCTACATGTTGCTCTCCTAGAACTTAACTTCAGTGCACCTAGTAAGCAACGCTTGATGAGATCCTCTCCTATTGTATTAGGTTTCTCATTTTCAGCAATTCGAAGAGCGATTTGGCATGGAGCTTCAAGACCAGCTTCTATTGACTGAAAAAAGTAGTATGATGAATCCTTGCATGAACTTTTCAGAGCAACTTCATTGCGTTTGAAGAATTCTATGTCTTTTCCTGTCAACTCCACATGACTTCTTTCAAAATGGTATTTTAATTTGCTGGCTTTAATACTATCTGCTGTTAGTACTATACTGCACAGTGTTGTAACGGCGACCAGAACGGTCGGGTTGAAGTGGCGGAAAGCACGGCGGGACCCGCAGAGCAGCCCGCGATCAACAACACAACGGGAGGGGACGGACACAACCAACGCAGGACGCAATGAACAACAAGATCAAAACAACGGAGTCACAAGAAAACCTAACAACCACATCCACTCGTACACAGAACAAGAAAGTAAATGAGCTGTCTAAGGTGAGGCGATGTGCCCACAGACGTATGCAAGGTCAGACTAGCTGGCTGACCGAGAGGCAGGCGCTTAAGTACTCTATCGGGGACGCCGCTATTGGCCGCTGGAACCACATGTTCCCCTGTGGCACCCTCATACTAAATGTGGGCCAGGAGGTGCGCGCCACCTCAGCTTATGGCACGATGGTGCAGAGACCTCTAGGGGTCTTCGACGTCCATGACGTCTGACGGGGATTCAAATTCCGCGGCGCGCGGTACCAGACACAGAACACACTAGGGCTTTTCGTTACCATTAACAACTATCAGGTAAAACCCAACTGCAGAAAAGCTTCTTTGTACGATCTTTTTTTTTCCAGGTGATACAGATCCTGGAAGAAGGAAAAGTTGTCTGAAATGCGGGCACTTAAGAGAAAGAAGCAACCCCCCCCCCCCCCCCAAAAAAAAAAGGAATTTTTGGAAAAAAGGGGACACAAAACCTAGCATTAATAGTAAAAACATAATGCAACTGATGTTGATGAGTTCCAGGTTACGTGTATTTGTAATTGAATTAACTTAATTTATATTTTGCCGTAAATGATACATCTCAGTTTATTGTGAAGCATATTTACATACTGCTCCTGCCATTTATTCAGGTGCACTTGAACATAATAGCTTTTTGTAGGGAAAATCAGTAATTATGGTGGCCTAAGGACGATAAATATCACATAAAAACAAAACTAAATGATGACTAGCACTATGTCACCAATGATGTCACACACAGAACTGATGAAGCAAAGAACACTATGCATACTTCAAAGACAATAGCTGTTACATTTTGAATATCTTGAATAGATACAAGAAACTCATAAATAAATCTTCCATTGCCAAAATATTTTGCTTGATATTGTGGTTGTGCAATCTGTGTCCATTATTCATCGTTCACATACAACAGATGTTAACTCTCTGAGCGACATTCAATAAAAAAATTGAAACTGTTCAGCCTTACCAACAAGTAGTTCAATGAAAGGATTATTTCCACCGTACATTGCCCTACTATTTAACAATGGTGTTAACTACTGACAATAGCTCTTTTTCAGATTGTGGTACAGCACAATAAATGCAACACTTGCAATCTTAACTTGGTCCAGCTGCAAAACTGTGGCGCCCTAACTTCGAGCACTACGCACAATGTGGCGCAGCTCCACCCAAATTGAGTGAACATGAACCCTCATATTCCTTTGATGTACCAACAACACACAGAATGTTTTCGGCATGAAGCAGTCAGTGTGGATGCACCTTAACATAGTTAGATTCTTTTTTAGTACACTGAAATTATACATCAGACTGGTAAACAAATCTCCACTGACAAGAAAATTATTTTGATATGTTAGCAACTTTCATTTGCAGAAATATATTACCTAAAGTGCAACAACTGAAAAGTAACAGCATTGCTTGCAATTGTTGGTGGATTCATGAGGTTCTGAAAATAAGAAACACACATGGGTGCAACCTTCTAGATACCTAAAAATGGAGGGTGGAATGGGATTCAAAAATTATTTGCAGATGACTAAAAAAGTTTTGGAAAGGCTTGTAGAGATGGTTGGGGGACAAGTTTAGAAAAAAGATGACATTTTCAGACTTCCAATTTCTGGCTTCCTTGGATCAGCACTTTGTACACATAATTTACTGCACATTCTTTGGACAATGGGAAGTGAGTTACTTAACTTCAAAGAATTGTAACAAATACGGCCAATAATGAAAACATAGCCACATCATCATCAACTGCGATATGAGACTAAGATGCAAAAGTATAAAATATTTTTACCAAATAGTTTCCCTACAGTAATTTGACGATGACTGCACAGCAAAAAAGCATTCAAATCCAAAATCTGTCATTTTTAATTTTTTTTATGCAAAGAGTAAATCATTTTCTGAAGAAGTAGGGGAAAAAGAAACTACTTCAGCAAGCAATGCAGTTTTATCTTCTTCCCCTTTTTCTTCCTTTTAGCGGCTCAGTAGATGACTCAGCTTTCAGGTTTATACCTTCCTTAAATCACATCTAGATGCGTACACAATTCTTTGCATGGCAGGGCAAAAACGTCTGCGACAAAGAATTGTGACAATGAGTTTGAACAGTGAATCACTGTTTACTGGGACTTACAGGAGCAGTGCTGTCACCTTTTTTATACATGCCTATATATCAGGCATTTTCAGGAGGGAGCTTGGCAAGTACAAGTGTTGTGATAAAATGGGGAGGGCAGGTGGCGGTATGTAGTGCAAATTGTTTGCTTTCTTTTGAAGCATGACCGGATGTTAAATCTGATGCAGCCTTAACCTCAAGCGAAGCCATTCACCACACTTTGATGACAGTGAATATTTCCTCTTCTTATGTTAGTGGAGTACTGTAACAAAATAAGTCTCACAGACTTCTATAAGGATTTTCACGCCCTATACTTCCTTGACTCATGAGCTTGTAATCATGATTATGTGCATGTCTGAAATCATACATCTGTGTCTCCAATGTTTATTTTGCAGTGAAAAAGTCGGCTTGAGGCACATGCTAAATCTATTTGAATCTATTTCAGTGAAGTAATTTTTAGACTGTAGCTGAGTACATCATTTATAGTGATCTCTTTACGATTGCTATTCAGTGGAAACAGAACTAAAGATATAAACGAAACTTACACACCACTTACACATTATCGACACAGCTATTTATGTCCCACAGTGAACAAAAGGCAGTACTGTTAATTAAAAATTTCTCATCCAACAGTTAGGGCTTGAATAGGGAAAACTTCAACAACTGTTTCTCTTTCTCATCTCAATCTGAAATATGTTGAGAAGGTATTGAAATCAGAGGTACTCACTTCATGACCATTGACTTGGTTGGCGAGCTAACAACTGACTAGCAAAAGAAGAACAATGAGCAAGCTAGTAACTCAGTGAAGTATGTAATGAACTACCACAACAGTACGAGGGCAGTTCAATAAGTAATGCAACACATTTTTTTTCTCAGCCAATTTTGGTTGAAAAAACCGGAAATTTCTTGTGGAATATTTTCAAACATTCCCGCTTCGTCTCGTATAGTTTCATTGACTTCCGACAGGTGGCAGCGCTGTACAGAGCTGTTAAAATGGCGTCTGTAACGGATGTGCGTTGAAAACAACGGGCAGTGATCGAGTTTCTTTTGGCGGAAAACCAGGGCATCTCAGATATTCATAGGTGCTTGCAGAATGTCTACGGTGATCTGGCAGTGGACAAAAGCACGGTGAGTCGTTGGGCAAAGCGTGTGTCATCATCGCCGCAAGGTCAAGCAAGACTGTCTGATCTCCTGCGTGCGGGCCGGCCGTGCACAGCTGTGACTCCTGCAATGGCGGAGCGTGCGAACACACTCGTTTGAGATGATCGATGGATCACCATCAAACAACTCAGTGCTCAACTTGACATCTCTGTTGGTAGTGCTGTCACAATTGTTCACCAGTTGGGGTATTCAAAGGTTTGTTCCCGCTGGGTCCCTCGTTGTCTAACCGAACACCATAAAGAGCAAAGGAGAACCATCTGTGCGGAATTGCTTGCTCGTCATGTCGCTGAGGGTGACAACTTCTTGTCAAAGATTGTTACAGGCAATGAAACATGGGTTCATCACTTCGAACCTGAAACAAAACGGCAATCAATGGAGTGGCGCCACACCCACTCCCCTACCAAGAAAAAGTTTAAAGCCATACCCTCAGCCGGTAAAGTCATGGTTACAGTCTTCTGGGACGCTGAATGGCTTATTCTGTTCGATGTCCTTCCTCATGGTCAAACGATCAACTCTGAAGTGTATTGTGCTACTCTTCAGAAATTGAAGAAACGACTTCAGCGTGTTCGTAGGCACAAAAATCTGAACGAACTTCTCCTTCTTCATGACAACGCAAGACCTCACACAAGTCTTCGCACCCGAGAGGAGCTCACAAAACTTCAGTGGACTGTTCTTCCTCATGCACCCTACAGCCCCGATCTCGCACCGTCGGATTTCCATACGTTTGGCCCAATGAAGGACGCAATCCGTGGGAGGCACTACGCGGATGATGAAGAAGTTATTGATGCAGTACGACGTTGGTTCCGACATTGACCAGTGGAATGGTACCGTGCAGGCATACAGGCCCTCATCTCAAGGTGGCGTAAGGCCGTAGCATTGAATGGAGATTACGTTGAAAAATAGTGTTGTGTAGCTAAAAGATTGGGGAATAACCTGGTGTATTTCAATGCTGAATGAAACAACCCCTGTTTCAGAAAAAAAAGTGTTGCATTACTTATTGAACTGCCCTCGTACAAGCAAGTAGCCAGCTGCAGCTAGTTGCCACTGAATAGGAGGGGAAGGATAGATTAGTTGATCTTCTTGCAGAAAATGTAAGGGAGGCCACATGCACACATTTTTTGGGTTACAGTCAGGTTACAGACAGAGAGCATTGAAAGAGATTAAAACAGAACAGTGTCATAAGTCTGTAGCACTACCCAAAGAAATAAAATTTGTTTGTTTCATCAGAACATTAGAGGATTCAAAAATAAGATAGATGAACTTCTTGTATGCCTAGAAAATGGGGTAAATTCTGAAGGTATAGATGTTTCGTGTCTCACTGAACAGCATATAACTACAGGGATGGAGAAGTTAAATTTAAGGGATTACAGATTAGCATCTCATTCATGTAGAGTCAACATGGAAAAAGGAGGAGTTGCTACTTATATAAAAACTGGACACAAAGTCCAAAATATTGAAACAAATAGTTTTTGTGTAGATCAGATCCTTGAAGCCTGTGTTTGTGAGTTGCTACCACAATATACTCCTATGGTAATTGTAACAATCTACAGATCCCCTCAATGTAACTTTCAGCTAGTCATGAAAAATCTAGAGGCATTATTGAGCTACCTGTAAGACAAAGAGAAGCAATTAGTGGTTTGTGGTGATTTTAATGGAGATTTCTTAAAAGATACAGATAGGAAAAATGAGTTAGAATCTTTGTTTGGTTGTTTCAATCTAGTATCTGTTGTAAATTTTCCAACTCGTGTGCACCAGGATAGTAGGTCACTTATAGATAACATTTTCATAGACAGTGCTCAGGCAGAAACAATTAATGTCAACCCAGTTGTTAATAGGCTATCTGATCATGATGCACAGTTACTGGAAATAACACATACAGCACCTTACAGGCTTCAGGCAGGTTTTACAAGGCAGGGAGGCTTATTGATGCGAACAGGGTACAGAGTTTTAAGAGCAGCCTAGAAGAGGTAGAATGGGATGGAGTATATGATCTGATGCAGATTGTATTTTTTCCAACTAGGGTGCAGAGGAACAGTAGCACAGCCATAGACAATATTTTTATTCAGATGGGTATTCTGTTAGTAAAAGCATGAATGGTCTTTCAGACCATAATGCACAAATTTTAACACCAAAAGGCTTTATTACTCAAACAAATGTCATATGTAATTACAAACTACATAGGAAAGTTAATCCAACAGCACAAGAGAGTTTTTTAACCTTGTCAAGGAACAAGAGTGGCAGGATGTTTATAGTGCCAATAACATAGATGATAAATACAATGCTTCCTTAACACATTTCTCATGCTCTTTGAGAGTTGCTTTCCATTAGAACATTCTAAATGGGTTACTAGCAGTAATAGGCAGCCCAGGTGGCTGACTAGTGGGATAAGGATATCTTGTAGAACAAAGCGGGAATTATATCAAAATGTTAGAAGTAGTCCCAATCAAGCTACAGTAGCCTATTACAAACAGTATTGTAAGGTGCTTAAAAATGTTATTATGAAGGCAAAGAGTATGTGGTATGCAAATAGAATAGCTAGTTCAAAGGATTAAATTAAAACCATATGGTTAGTTGTGAAGGAAGTTTCTGGTCAGCAGCACAAGGTCAATGATATAAAGTCAGTTCACAGTAAAAATATTTCTGTTACTGATAAATCAGATTTATATACAGTATTTAACAATCATTTTCTAAGCATTGCTGGTGAACTAAATAAAAATTCAGTTTCGAGAGGAAATCATGTAACTTTCTTGGTAAATGCCTTTCCGAGATTGATGCCTGAAATACTCCTCTGTGGTACAGATAAGAGGTCTCATAAAGTCAGTAATTAAATCACTGAAGACTAAGGACTCTCATGGCTATGATGGATTGTCTAGCAGCATATTAAAGTACTGTGCTGCACATGTTAGTCCTGTATTTAGCCATATTTGTAATTTTTCCTTTAGGAATGGTCAGTTTCCTATACCATCAGTGTTTGCAAAAGTTACTGAAAAGGCTGTGTATGTAAGGATAACTGATAATTTTATATCACATGATTTGCTGTCAAATGTACAGTTCGGCTTTAGAAGTCATTTAACTACTCAAAATGCTATATTCTATTTTCTCTGTGAGGTACTGGATGGGCTAAACAAAAGGTTTCAAATGCTTAGCATATTTTTTTATTTAACTAAGGCTTTTGACTGTGTTGATCACAAAATATTGCTCGAGAAGTTGGACCAATACGGAATACGGGGAGTAGCTCTCAATTGGTTCACCTCTTACTTTAGCAACAGTAAGCAAAAGGTCATTATTCACAATGTTGATAACGGCTGTGATGTGGGGTCTGAGTGGGTTACTGTCAAGTGAGGGGTGCCCCAGGGATCAGTGTTGGGGCCAGTCCTGTTCCTTATTTATATAAATGACATACCCTCTAGTATTATGGGTAACTCTAAAATGTTTCTGTTTGATGATGGCACTAGGTTGGAAGTAAAGGATGTTGTGTGCAAAGTTGGCTCGGTTTCAAACAGTGCAGTACATGACCTAAGCTCATGGCTTGTAGAAAATAAACTAACACTAAATCACCGTAAGACTCAGTTTTTACAGTTACTACCACACAATTGAACAAAACCTGACATTTTAATTTCACAGTCCAAATTTCTAGGTGTTCAGATAGATAGTAAGCTATTGTGGAAAGCCCACGTTCACGATCTTGTTCAAAGACTTAATACTGCCATTTTTACTATTCAAATGGTATCAGAAGTGAGTGATTGTTCAAGATTAAAATTAGTCTACTTTGCTTATTTTCATTAGCTTATGTCCTATGTTATTATATTTTGGGGTAACTCTTCCCATTCTAAAAGGATATTTTTGGCTCAGAAACGGGTTGTTCCGGCAATAAGTGGTGTACCTTCACGAACATCTTGTTGACCTCTGTTCACGAGTCTGGGTTTTTTGACATTGGCCTCTCAATATATGTATTCCTTATTGTCATTTCTTGTTAACAATATTAGTTTATTCCCAAGAATAAGCAGCTTTCACTCGGTTATTACTTGGCAGAAATGAAACCTGCATCTGGATCAATTTCCTTAACTCTCATGCAGAAAGGTGTGCAGTATACTGCTGCAACCATTTTCAATAAGCTACCACTCGAATTCAAAAATCTTAGCAGTAATCCACATGCTTTCAAATCGAAACTGAAGAGTTTCGTCATGGGTCACTCCTGCTATTCTGTCAAGTAGTTTCTTGAAAAATTAAGCTGATTCTTATTGTATTGTTGATTGCGTTTACTTAAACTTATGGACTGACTTTTTTCGGGTTCATAAACATTTATTGTTATCTGTTATTACTTTTATGTTGTAATTTCATGTACTGACACGTTCCATGACCTTGGAGATTTGCTCCTCAATTTGGTCCTATGGAACTTGACGGTTATCCAAAAAAGCCATTACAAAGTCAAGTAAGTAACGGATTACTCAGAGAATTAAGATATCGTGTAAGAGGAGGGGGAAATATATCGACAGGCCAAAATAAGCCAGCATCCCACGTTATGTGCTTACTACAAAAGATACTGTAATATTTTAAGGAAAGTTATTAAGAAGTCGAGAAGCTATGAGTTCTGACAGAAATTAATAATGCAGATAATAAGATTAAAACTATGCACAATATTGTCAAATGGGAGACAGGGCAGCCTAACAGTGCACAGCATACCATAGCAATAAAGCTAAATGATGATGATGTTGTGAGTGATAATTCACAAGTTGCAAGTATTTTTAACAATCACTTTCTGAATGTAGCAGCAAAGATAGGGTTAAAGGGTTCAGTTGAAGAAGCAAAAAAATATGTTAAAATGTCATTCCCCAGCACTTTAGGCCTTTAAAAACAGCACCAACATCCCCCACTGAAATTAAGGGAATTATAAATATAGTGAAAAACAAGAGCTCATGTGGTGTTGATGGATTCTCTAACAGAATTTTGAAGTGTTGTTCTAACTTAATAAGTGGAGTCTTTAGTGATATATGTAATGCTTCGCTGGCACAGGGAATTTTTCCAGACAGATTGAAATACGCAATTGTCAAACCTCTTCATAAGAAAGGGGACAAGAGTGACTTAAATAATTATAGGCCAATCTCATTGCTGACTTCATTTTCTAAAATACTCGAAAAGGTTATGTATTCATGAGTAGTCTTACATTTAAGTGAAAATAATTTACTCAGCATGTCACAGTTCGGATTCCAGATGGGTTACTCAACTGAGAATGCTATCTACACATTTACCCATCAAACAGTACAAGCCCTAAATAACGAATTATCACCAGTTGGTATTTTTTGTGATCTTTCCAAGGCATTTGACTGTGTGGATCATGTCATACTACAAAAAACGTAGGTTTTATGGAATTGAGAGCTATACACATGGCTGGTTTGAATCATACTTAATGAACAGAAAGCAAAAAGTTGTGCCGAATAACAAAAATAATGTTGGGACGATGGTAAATTCTAGTGAATGGGGAGTTATCACAGGGTTCAATTCTGGGTCCAGTGCTGTTCCCTATTCATATGAATGACCTCTCACTTAATGTTCAGCAAGCAAAACTAGTACTTTTTGCAGATGACATGAGTGTTATAATAAATCCCATTCCAGAAAAGCAGCTGAAGATATTGTTAAGGATGTCTTTCAAAGAATTATTAAGTGGTTCTCAGAAAATGGACTCTCCCTTAATTTTGAGAAAACTCACTATATCCAGTTCTGTACACCGAATAAGAGTCATACCGACAATTGATGTAGCATATGAACAGGGTTCAGTTAACAGGGCAGATTTCTCCAAATATTTGGGTGTTCACATTGATGACAACTTGCACTGGTATTACTGAGCTTCTCAAACAATTAAGTTCAGCTTCATTTGCTCTTCACATAATCACTAGTCTTGGTAATAAACAGATCAACCTTCTGACATACTTTGCATATTTCCACTCAATAATGTCTTAGGAATAGTTTTCTGGGGTAACTTACCACTTAGACACAAAGTATTGATTGCACAAAAGAGAGCAGTGAGAATAATTAGTGTTGTTCACCCAAGGACGTCATGTGGGCACCTATTCAAGGAGTTAGGTATTTTAACTGCACCATCAGAGTACATATATTCGCTAATGAAATATGTTATAAATAATCCACCTCAGTTCGTGAAGTACAGTGATATTCATACAAACAGCACTAGAGGGAAAAACGACCTTTACTCTCCGTTATTGAAGCTATCAGTTGCTCAAAAAGGAGTACATTATTCAGCAACAAAAATCTTTGATCATTTGCCCAACAACATAAAGTGTCTGGCAGGTAACAGATCAAGTTTTAAATCTAGCTTAAAATAACTTCTTTTGGACAACTCCTTCTATATAAAAAAAACTGTACCTCTAAATGCAGTTCCATGTGTAGAACTAAAAATTTCAGTAATATTAATATTAGCACTATTCATGTGTGTATATATATCTTGTAATCTGACTTTTTCCACATCATATCGATAAAATAATCGTGAAATGATCTACGGAACATGACATAACTAAACTAAACTAAACTGCCTACTGAGCTTGTAGTTCCAACAATGTCTGTCGTTAATACACTCACTGCGGCCTCTGCCACATACTGTCATGCGTTAATGCTCATGTTTGACATTTTTGGAATTAGCAACCTACCTTAAATTATTAGTCTAATGAGGTTCGTTTTACCCCTCTGGGGTTAATTATCCCTAGGTTGGGAACCACTGATGAAGAGAAACCATGGCTCAAGTTTAAAAGAGTAGTTGACCATAAACTGGATAGATATGTACCCAGTAGAGCTGTTTATAATGAGAGGGACCCTCCAATGATATACAATCACTATAAAGAAACTTCTAAAGAAACAGAGAATACTGTATAATATGTGTAAAACAAAGCATAGGATTACAGGTACAGAGATGCTAAATGAAATGCATTTGGTTGTCAAGAGGGGGTAATCCATGACACCTTTAATGACTAACATAGCAGAATACTGTCAAATGATTTTCTCCAAAGAAATTTTGGTCATATGCAAAGGCTGTTTGTGACACCAAAGTTTGTGTCCAGTCCGTAGTGAATGAGACAGGAACTGAAATTGAGGGTAGCAAAGCAAAAACAGAAATGCTTCACTCTGTTTTCAAATGTTCTGTTACAAAGACAAACCCATCATAATTGCCCCAGTTTAATTCTTGTACCACTGGAAAGATGAGTGAAATCAGTAATAGTGTCACTAATGTTGAGAAACAGTTTAAGTCGTTAAAACTGAACAAATCTCCAGGGCCCTATGGAATATCTATCAGCTTCTGTAACGAATTTGTGGCTCAGTTATTCCCTCTTTCAAATACAATCTGTCATTGATCTGTTGAACAAAAAATCTTGCAAAGTACAGGTCACACCGCTCCACAAGAAGGGTAGGAAAAGGGATTCACAAATCTACTGTCCAGTACCCATGACACTGATTTTTGTTGAATCTAAAACACATTCTGAGCTCAAACATAATGACGTATGTTTAACTGAATGACCTCCTCCATGCCAACCAGCGTGAAATCCAGAAACATTGCCCACTTGAAACTCAACTCGCACTTTTGACACAATGTACTGAAAGCTTTGGATCACGACAGTCAAATAAATGGAGTATTTCTGGTGTTCTGAAAAGAATTTGACTCAGTACCCCATCTACACTTATTATCAGATGTACGATCATATTGCGTATCAAGTAAAATTTGTGATTGGGTTGAGGACTTTTCGAAAGGGAGGATGCAGCATGTTATCTTGGATGGAAAGTCATTGTCAGATGTAGCAATAACTTTGGGTGTGGGAAAGTGTGTTGGGACCCTTGACTGTTTATGCTGTATATTAATGACCTTGCAGACAATATTAACAGTAACCCCAGACTTTTTGCAGATGATACAGTTATCTTCTGGGTGACTCACTAACTATTGCCACCTAGAATAACTCTGAAAGTATGATAGTAGTGAAAAGTTTGTGGTACAAATGTTGCATGGGACAATGAGGGTCATAATATGAAGTTGGTTTTTTGTTGCTAGGTGGGTCGCGTCAGAGATATGGAGGTCAACTTTGTTTTTTTTTTAAATGGGATGCTATAGTTTGGTACTTATTTTCTGATAGTAGCTATCGAGACCAATTCAGTGATGTGTAACAGTAAGGTCCTTGAAGGTCAATGAAGGTCAAAAAGGTGGCATGAACGTACATTAACAGAAGGTGTTCTAGGTGATGACCACTGGTATCAATGCAGTGCTGCAATCTTCTCATCACGGATTGAGTGGTATTCCTTATCACCTCAGCACTTATCGAAGCACATGCTCTGACAATTCTCTCTCTTATATTGTGCAAATAGTAAATATTCGCTGAATACGGTGTTTCCATCTAACATGCCACTGACATGTAAACACCATTCGACAGTTTCGCAATACAACATTAATAGGAACGGTAAGACTAGTATCGTCGAATCAAGCGAATGTGAATGATGTACTCCTTCAAAGAACAAGTCGATATACTTCTCATTTACAGAGAATGCCAACGAAATTCAGTGAGAGCTAGAGACTTATATGCTGAAAGATATCCTCAACATACTCAGCCTACACGTCATACATTTCAATATGTGTACGATACAGAGAGAACAACTGGATCTTTAATGCATCAGAAACATATCTGGTAAAGGAAAGTTACCAACAAGGAAACAGAAATTGACACTCTTGCAACTGTGGTTCGAGGTCCTTGTGTTAGTTCATGTCATATCGCAAGGGAATCTGGCACGAGCCAGAGTAGTGTTGTTTGTGTTATGCAGCGCCATAAATATCATCCTTACCATATCAGTCTCCACCAAGAATTAACTGGTATGGATTGTATGCATTGCATTGAATTCTGCCGATGGGCTCAGCTTCAGATTTAGAAGGATGACGCATTTATTAATTTGATTTTATTTACTGATTCATGAACCATGGAAATGTTAATTTCCATAACATGCATTATTGGGCAACTGAAAATCCATGTTGGCTGTGGCAAGTTGCATACCAAAAACCGTGGTCAGTGAATGTATGGTGTGGGATTCTGGAGGACAGAATTATAGGCCCCTATTTCATCGAAGGAAATCTCAATGGTAGGAAGAAAGAAACATATGTCTGTTATTGGAAGAAATACCGTTAGGAACAAGGAACAGAATGTGGTATCAACACAATGGGGTCCGGCACATTTTTTGCTGATAGCTAGAAATAAGTTCCAGAGACAATTAACAAATCGTTGGGTTGGATGCGGAGGAGGTGTGTCACGGCTGGCTCGTTCGCCAGACTTGATGCCTCTGGATTTTTTGCTGTGGTGATTCGTAAAAGACATTGTTTATAAAGATGTTCCAACTACACCTGAAGACATGCGTGAGAGAATTGTCAGAGCATGTGCTTCAATAAGTGGCAATGTGATAAGGAATACCACTCGATCCATGTTAATAAGATTGCAGTACTGCATTGATACAGATGGTCAGCACTTAGAACACATCTAAATGGACATTCATGCCATCTTTGTGACCTTCGTTGACTTCAAAGACCTTACTGTTACACAGCATTGGATTCGTTTCGATAGCTCCTATCAGAAAATACGTACCAAACTATAGCATCCCATTTTAAAAAACAAAGTTGACCTTCATGTCTTTGAAGCGACCACACCTAGCAACAAAAAACCAACATCATATTATGGCCCCTGTTGACCCACGCAACTTTTGTCCCACAATTTTTTCAGCTCCTATCATATTTTTGGAGTTATTCTTGGTAGCAATAGTTAGTGACCACCCTGTATAATGAAGTACTGTCTGAGAGAAGCTGCACAAATATTCAGTCAGATCTTGATAAGATTTCAAAGTGGTGCAAAGACTGGCAACAAGTTTTAAATGAAAGAAATGTAAAACTGTAAATTTCACAAAACAAAAAAACACAGTACCCTATGACTATAATATCAATGAGCCACAGTTGGAATTGGCCATCTCTTACAAATGCATGGGTTAACACTTTGTAGGGATGTGAAATTACTTAGGTGGTTGTAACAGAACGTAAGATCGTGTATGTCAGTAATTTTCGTGTATGTCAGTAATTTCTTTACGTGTAATGTTTTATGTAAATATAGCCTTTGACTGCGAGTTTAACAACTAAGAGACAGTTATCTTTGGACATGCGGAAAGGAGGTCGATCTTTGGGAGAGGTGGTTAAAGGGCTTTGGAGAGAAAGCGTGGGCTCAGTTAGTCTCATCCAAACACAAAGAAAACCGCGGGAACATCGCAGTGGAATCACCTCTAGACTTCACGAAGACAACAACGCAGCCATCGATATAAGTACCAAACTGTTCGTACTTGTTAACGACCTTGGACTATAAATTTGAATCTCCTGTAGTGCCTGAAGTCACCATGTGGACAAAGGAGTAGGACAACTCAAAGAACTGTGGAAATCTTAGGAAGAGGTCTGTTAAACTTGGGGGCTTGTCCGGGATATTACAGTTAAATGCGATGGGACTAATTGCGCTTCGTTTGCGGAACATTACAAACTTTATAATTTGTAAAACGTGAATAACATTGTACACGTTTCCTGGACCAGAAAAAGTAGTGTGAGAACCAACAAAGTGCTGGCTTATTGGAGAGGTGGACCTGTGATCGACGTCGTGGTGTGAAAAGATAAGTACAATTCTGTTTTGTTTTAAACTTTTCATCAAAACTGTATCCAAACACGTGGTGTCATCATGACGCTATCAGAAGAAATTAAAAAGGAAGTTGGAGAAATGTTAGACTCGAACGTGTGTGGTGTAAGTGACGATCCAGATGACTCACAAACCGAAAGAAAACCGGATCAACAGGACTGGGTAAGTTTACTCTTTGCCATAATGGGACAAATGCAGTCCGAATTAACAAGGGCAATGAACTCAAATAGTGAATTCCTGGAATCGAAAATAAATGCATCCAGTGAATCGCTGGAAGCAAAAATGAAAAGCAACGGGGATGTACTGAAAGAAGAGATCTCAAATTTAAAACTTCAATTAGGAGAAAGTTTGAAGTGCGCGAACTCCAAAATTGAAGCTATAGGGAATAAGTTTGTGACCTTAGAAAATAAGTTAGCCACAGTTAGCTCAAGTCAAGGGAAAGAGATTGAAAGGTTAACTGCAGCTCAAAGAACTGTGGAGGAGAGGGTAGACAAATTAAGTCTAGATACAGAATCAAAAGTTAACTCCTTAGATGCTGAATTAAATAAGATACAAGAGTCTGTAACATGTAATTTAAGTGTAATAGACAAGAGATTCACTGAAATGCAAGATAATTTTGTGTCTAGAAATTTATGTATGAATGGTGGAAGTGTGTGGAGTAATTCACCTGTAAAAAGTTTTCCTTGTGATAATTTACACCCTGTAGATTTTTGGCAACACTGCTCTGACAACCTTGTTACTGGCATGTCTGATAATCTAAAGATTAAATTTGTTAAAAAATTTCTTGAGGGAGAAGCTTTGTCTTGGGCAAACCAACATTTTGATGAGTGGAAAACGTTTGATGATTTTAAGAAGAGTTTCTTAAATAAGTTTTGGTCTGAGACTGAACAGGGTAGAATAAAAAGTGAATTTTTAAATGGGCCTATCTTCAGGGGCAGAAACCACTCAATGAAAGACTTTTGCAGGGATCAACTTAGGAAATTGGTGCATCTAGATAACCCCTTCGACGAAATGACGCAAATTGATGCCCTTAAAAGGAGGTTACCTGAAAGAATACAGTGGGAATTAGTGCATGGACCTGACGACTGTTTAGACCAGTTTCTAAAATATATAGACAAATTAGACAGGGCAATGGAGAGAAATGTGCAACAGTTTAGTAACGGAAACCATTACAGTGGGAGGTGGAATTCTGATTACCGTGGAGAGAACCCTAGAAGGGACGATAGAGATTTTCGGAATGAACACCAATATGATAGAACAAGAGAGTACAATGCTAATTGGAGAGGGAGTAACTGGGAAAGCGATGGTGTAACTAGGAACAACAGATGGAAAGGTAACAACAGAATGAATACAAATTGGAGGAGTGACAATAGAGGTAGACATCCGGAAAACTCCGGACCGCCTCAATGAGGGTCCACAGCTTTGGGGCGAACAGATTTAAACATAATAGGACCACTAACTTTCACACAAAACCCAATACTGTAAATAACTGTACCATTAACAAACAGGTTAAAAACCAGGAATACCAAGTGAATTATATAAATTTTGATAAAAAATTTTGGAATGCTATGTGGCACAGTAGACCACCACAAAATAAACATAGGAGAGACCAAAGTTCTGACTCAATTCTGGATGAGGGGATGTTAAATGATTTTTACAGGTGGGCAAAAAGGGGAGAGCAAGCTAATAATGAAGAGAGTAACAAATGTTTTAGTTCAGAATTGGGGGGGTTGTTCACACAAGAAGGTAATAGTGAATCAGCTGATGATAAACCTAAGCAACAGGAAAAAGAATCAACCATAGAAAGTGAAAAACAGAGAAAAATAGATGAAACTGGCAGTAAAGTATACCATAGTAGTGATGATGTTAGTATTTTTGATGTGAAAAGTACGGTAAGCAAACCAGTAAGTGAGTACAATGTTTTTATTGAAATAAATAATGAAGTGTTGGAACTTGATGATAGTTGTGCTGATGAAGCACAGGAATATGATAGGAATAATGAAGTGACAGCTGAAAATCAGTTGCTACATGTCTTTCCTGATGAGCTCATGGTTAATCAAAGTGGTGATAACAAAAGTGAAAATATTGTGAAAGAATTAGATTTGCGTGATATTATTGAAAGTAAAGGAAGCCAATTCTTAGAATTCCTGTGGAACCAGTATAATGAGAGTTGTAGTAGCAAAGTGTTTTGGTATCGTCTAAGTATAATTAGTGGAGTTTTATGCCCACGCTGGTGGGAGAGTAAAAGAAAGAGTCTGAGTGAAAGGTACATAAACAGTAGGGAGATATTTTGTGTGCAGCCAAAGTGTAAACTTGACACTAGTAACTTAGAATCTGAAAATCAGGTAAACATGATGAAGACTGAAAGGGAGGAAGTAGATGGAAATTATAAAGAAATTGAAAAAGATTTACTATATGAAGTCCCTGAGGGAAAGTCAGATGAAAAGGAATTAGGCTGTCCATACATTAAAATAAGAGTAAATCAGTGGGAAGGGCATGAGGGAAATTGGAAGGCTCTGCAGAACATACTGTAGTAAAAATCATGTTAATTGGATTGAAAATGTTACTGACTTTGAGGATATAATGAACAGCCTACAACATTCATCCACTGGTTTTTCACCTTACGAAGTAATGTTTAATAGACGACCTGCAAATTTGATTTCTGAGAATGTTGATTTCCCACCTTGTCAAGCTATGACACCCCAGGAAAGAGAGACAGCTGTTAGGAACACTATGAAAAGACAAGGAGAGGTAAGAAAACGGAGACATGATGCAAGAAGTAAAGGAGTACAGTTCAGGACAGGAGATCTGGTTTTAGTAAAAACACAGGAAAAATCTAGATTGATGAGTTCTGAAATAAAGAAATTTTTTGACATCTATATAGGCCCCTTTGAAATCAAGGAAAACCCACACCCTAATGCCTATAGGCTAATCTACCCAAAATCCAAGAAGTTATTTGGACTGCGCAATGTTACAGAGTTAAAACTCTACAAACATGACCCATAAAATAGTCATTAATAAGTAAAATGCTGCTCGGAAAGAACTAGTTGACTGGCCCAACTACATCACTTTATTGTTTTATCATTCAAGGAAAACTTCATGTCAAAGTGTGGGGCTATGTCAGCTAAAAGTATGAAGTAGATTTTGTGTTAATGTGAATTATGTCTGTACTAATTTCTCTTTGTTCTCTAGTATACCCATTCATTAAATTTGGTACGAGATCAGTGTGTCGGGCTACGAACCATTCTACAGTGTCATAGTAATGTCTCTTAACCGAAACCAAAGTTAATGATGTGGACACTTTTAAAGTAATAAGATATGAATAGTGATTGTGTGTAAGAAGACAAAACCTTGTCATTTGTAAGCTATGTCAGATGGAACGTTATTTAATGGATAAAGCAAACTGGAGGTACTTGTCAGATTATGAGAGTGTACTTTGAAAGACCAGGTATGTTATAGTGTGTTAAAAATATAGTGGGTAGTCATGAAATTTAATCATGCAAATTAAGAATGTATTGAGGTTTAGAGCATTATGGAAACAGATGTTGGTGTATTACTTTTGAAACACTTGTGATGGATTGAAGGTTATGTGATACTAATTTTGAAGTTTATATTGTGGGAGAATATTTTGTAATAGTTTAGATAATTTAATGTTAAAGTGAATGAAGAGCTGTTAGGAATTTATCCCATACCCTGTTACACAATTTGGAATAATTTCTGTTCATGGCAATATGCTATTTGAGCACAGGAGAGTAAATAAAAATGAAACACTGCTTAATAATGATGTAAAGTTAAGGTATAAATACTAACAATCTTACACAATTTAAGTGTAGAGTTTGTCATAATTTGACCTATAAAGCTGAAATAGATGTACAGTGTGAGGATACTGCAATTATAGTCGCAATCATATGGAACATCTCAGCTATCTCATTATAAAGGAAACATTAAATCATAAATATGTAAACCAATCTGACTCTGAAAATACAGTGCTGATCACACATAATTGAATTTGCACTGGATTCACCATGTGATTCCATTCATCACGTATACATGAATTTTCCCTAAGAGACAACCATTTAACATTGTGTATAAGTATTACAATATTTTGAACTATGTCTATTTTATGTATGTGGTTAAAAGAACCTGTTTATTTTAGAATAATGATTTCTTTAGATTTAATGGTTGTTTTGGGCACAAGCCATGCCCTAAGGCATTTTATTGAAACACTTATATTAAAAGATTGTGAGAGATGCCTGCATTACACAGTTCACTTAATATATTCTAAAGAAACCACTGACAATCAGAAGAATGAGGTTAACTAAGATGCATTAAGTCAGTATTGAAGTAAACTTGAGTTTATGCATATACTATATAATTATGTAACCATCTTAACACGGCTCTGCAGCTACCATGATCAATTAAATATAAGGTGCCATATTTTATTGTTAGTTATAAGCTCATTACACTTATTGCTCAATACAGCCAATGTAACTTTCAAATTGTATATCATGGAAAGTGTATATATACACTCCTGGAAATTGAAATAAGAACACCGTGAATTCATTGTCCCAGGAAGGGGAAACTTTATTGACACATTCCTGGGGTCAGATACATCACATGATCACACTGACAGAACCACAGGCACATAGACACAGGCAACAGAGCATGCACAATGTCGGCACTAGTACAGTGTATATCCACCTTTCGCAGCAATGCAGGCTGCTATTCTCCCACGGAGACGATCGTAGAGATGCTGGATGTAGTCCTGTGGAACGGCTTGCCACGCCATTTCCACCTGGCGCCTCAGTTGGACCAGCGTTCGTGCTGGACGTGCAGACCGCGTGAGACAACGCTTCATCCAGTCCCAAACATGCTCAATGGGGGACAGATCCGGAGATCTTGCTGGCCAGGGTAGGTGACTTACACCTTCTAGAGCACGTTGGGTGGCACGGGATACATGCGGACGTGCATTGTCCTGTTGGAACAGCAAGTTCCCTTGCCGGTCTAGGAATGGTAGAACGATGGGTTCGATGACGGTTTGGATGTACCGTGCACTATTCAGTGTCCCCTCGACGATCACCAGTGGTGTACGGCCAGTGTAGGAGATCGCTCCCCACACCATGATGCCGGGTGTTGGCCCTGTGTGCCTCGGTCGTATGCAGTCCTGATTGTGGCGCTCACCTGCACGGCGCCAAACACGCATACGACCATCATTGGCACCAAGGCAGAAGCGACTCTCATCGCTGAAGACGACACGTCTCCATTCGTCCCTCCATTCACGCCTGTCGCGACACCACTGGAGGCGGGCTGCACGATGTTGGGGCGTGAGCGGAAGACGGCCTAACGGTGTGCGGGACCGTAGCCCAGCTTCATGGAGACAGTTGCGAATGGTCCTCGCTGATACCCCAGAAGCAACAGTGTCCCTAATTTGCTGGGAAGTGGCGGTGCGGTCCCCTACGGCACTGCGTAGGATCCTACGGTCTTGGCGTGCATCCGTGCGTCACTGCGGTCCGGTCCCAGGTCGACGGGCACGTGCACCTTCCGCCGACCACTGGCGACAACATCGATGTACTGTGGAGACCTCACGCCCCACGTGTTGAGCAATTCGGCGGTACGTCCACCCGGCCTCCCGCATGCCCACTATACGCCCTCGCTCAAAGTCCGTCAACTGCACATACGGTTCACGTCCACGCTGTCGCGGCATGCTACCAGTGTTAAAGACTGCGATGAAGCTCCGTATGCCACGGCAAACTGGCTGACACTGACGGCAGCGGTGCACAAATGCTGCGCAGCTAGCGCCATTCGACGGCCAACACCACGGTTCCTGGTGTGTCCGCTGTGCCGTGCGTGTGATCATTGCTTGTACAGCCCTCTCGCAGTGTCCAGAGCAAGTATGGTGGGTCTGACACACCGGTGTCAATGTCTTCTTTTTTCCATTTCCAGGAGTGTATAACTAAGATCACTTGGGAAACCAATTTTATTACTAACTTTCGGAACTGGAAATTTTATTATGATGTGTGTATTAGACATATTTTATTCCATAGTGACACACAATCCCATGCATGCCATGCACGGACTTGTGTGTGTGTGGGGGGGGGGGGGGGGGGGTATTGTAACAGAACGTAAGATCGTGTATGTCAGTAATTTTCGAGTATGTCAGTAATTTCTTTACGTGTAATGTTTTATGTAAATATAGCCTTTGACTGCGAGTTTAACAACTAAGAGACAGTTATCTTTGGACATGCGGAAAGGAGGTCGATCTTTGGGAGAGGTGGTTAAAGGGCTTTGGAGAGAAAGCGTGGGCTAGAGGAGGTGGGAATACAGATGTGGTGTAAAACAATGTCTTATTGCATATCATTGTAGAAGTGTTAAATGTGAATAAATGAATTAAATAGTGATTTGCAAAACTAATGTAACGTTTTCTCTCTAAAAATCAAAATACCACCTCGCCCTACAAACCAGTTAGTCTCATCCAAACACAAAGAAAACCGCGGGAACATCGCAGTGGAATAACCTCTAGACTTCACGAAGACAACAACGCAGCCATCGATATAAGTACCAAACTGTTCGTACTTGTTAACGACCTCGGACTATAAATTTGAATCTCCTGTAGTGCCTGAAGTCACCATGTGGACAAAGGAGTAGGACAACTCAAAGAACTGTGGAAATCTTAGGAAGAGGTCTGTTAAATGGTGTTGTGGGTAAAGCAGGTGGAAGACTTCAGCTTATTGATAGAATACTGGCGAAGAGTAAGTGGTCTACAAAGGAGATTGCTTTCAAATCACTCGTGTGACCCATTCTAGAATACTGCTCAAGTGTGTGGGAATGGGGAGAAACCCTAATTACTGGTACAATGAGACATAATTATGCAACAAGGCAGAAATCTGACCTACATATGATTCAGTCCAGAACTACCTGCTACCAAAAAAGTGTTTTCAATGTTGGGATGCAAATGTATAATAATTTACCAAATGAAACCAAAGCAACAAAGAACCCAAGAGCTTTCACACATAAGTTAAAAAAATATCTCTTGGACCATTGCTTTTATGCAGTTGATCATTTTTTTGAAAGGGGTTAAAATTGTAAACAATTTTATGATAAATGTTCAATTAGGTCTGAAAATTATATACTGTGCATGTCTATGAAATATACTGGATTATTGTATACTGTGCATGTCTATGAAATACACTGGACTACTTTACTATTACATTTGTATTGGCTGCTTGTATTCCCATTTGTATTTACTGTTTTGTTAAAGATAGCTAACTTCCTCATTACAAAATAATGTAAAATCAATTTATTAAAAATTACTTCCAAATATGTTCTCTTGACCTGTCCAATATCGTATGTACAACCTTACAATTCTATGATTTGTATTAACTGTTTTGTTTAAGATAGATAATTTCCTTGCTACAAAATAATGTAAAAATCAATTTGTAAAAATTACTTGTAAATAGCTCACTTGACCTGTCAAATATCATATGTACAGCTGATTGCCTGGATCAATAAAAATACAACACAATACAATACATACCCGCTGCCATGCACTTCATGGTTGTTTGCAGAGCATAGATGCAGATGAAGATAGTGGACAGTAGTCGTCCAAGGTGGGAGTATAAAGTGAATACACGGGAAAGTTTTTTGAAGCGGCATTGTATATGCTACTCTAGTTCCTGAAGGGCAAGGGGTTCAATCTGGGAGACAGGAGCAGGAATCTGGGACTGCAGAGCAGAATTATTTTATGGATAGAGAGGAGGTAGTGCAAGGATGTTTGGCCATGACTGGTGTGGTTTTGCAGACTATGGCCAGGAACAACTTGGTATCAGTGTGGAAGAAGGGGTTGCAGCCAGAGATGGGTAATTTGATAGTCCCTTTGGGGGGATGGGGGGGTTCCCACGAGTTATGTAACAATGTATGAATAGGATGCAGGACTGGGTTCTGGCTATGGATAGGCAAACCTTTTCTGTATTAGTGCGCATGAAAGGTACAAGGGTTTTTGTGGAGGATGAAAACACGTAAAAATACATGGTGAAGTCACAAAGAGATGCAACAGATGAAGTATAGTGAAATAACATGAAACCTAAGTACAGCCTATAGAGAAAAATGAAAGCAAAATAAAATTGGCCTAAAAACCAAATTATAGCAAAGTTAAAAAATAATAAATAAAAAGAAAATAATAGAGTGGAGTGGAGGTTGGTGGGAGGAAATGTGTAAATACAAAGGGCAGCTCGTGTAACTGGAACATGTGAGGTCCGGAAGGTATATGCCTGAATAAGGGAAGAGAGACTATTAGGTAAAGGTGCAACAAAATATATGTGGCACTGGAGCCAGTAGCCATGTATGTGTGATTTGTTGTGGGAATGTGTGAGAATTCTACTTCTGGAGAAGGACTTTGTCTGAGAACTGAAATATTCCTAGTATTCTTTTCATTGTGTGTATCTGTGAATGATGCCTGCTCTGTGTGGTAAGCAGCCTATTGCTGTTATTCCATCCTGGACATAACGCTGTCTGAAGGTATTTCCCTTGATTATCAGGGTCAGTAGAGTATAAGTGCTGGAAACTGATTATTGGTCTACTTTGTGGAAATAACCTTCAGTGGCTGTTTCTGCCACATGATGTATAATTTGACTTGATCCACAACCCTGAATCTCTCCCCCATGATGGGATTAATTGAAAATGGTATGTGAATGATAAATATGGTTAGCTGTCATCCGTTATTTGAATGAATGAATCAAATAGGCTTTTAACATGGCAGTGAATATATCACAAAGCTACTATCTTGAACTACTAGTATAATAATGCACAGAAAACAGAAAAGTTTCACTTGGCTTTTATTGTTAGCTATGAAAAAGGGATCAGAAAATGCAACACCATTATAGCAACAATGTTTGCTAGAACAGATAAAAACTCATACTATTTACAGAATGAAATATGACATTTTGTTTAGAATATGACACACAAGGATGTGTTGTTTTACAAATTCAAACTTAGGCACTCACCACAAGCTAAATGGAAGCTCCAAGCAAGGCAGAAAGGCCATAAAAGACTCACATTTGTTTTCATCTGCATCTATACTTTGCACACATTATGGTGTGGTGGGCATTTAACAGCAATATATGGAGATGGTGAACAAACAGACAGTGTTATGTTGTCAGTACAACAGAGAATAAAAAGGGACTAAAGTCAAAAGTGAAAATCTTTTTCCATATCTATAAGAGGAGATAACACCATGTCTAAAAACAATAGCCAGATGTTAGCAGAAAGATAATTAAGAGACTTTCAGAATATTTTGACTCAATGTGAAACTGCATACCAACTTGATAAATTTTATGGCAAAATAGAGAAAAGCTAATGGAGAGCCAAAATCTTAATACACTAAATTTAAAAACATACTCATGTAGATGGAATGTTACACAACCAACGTTTGACTGCCTCACCAAGTCATTCCAGTTGCTACTCAAAATTAAAAAGGCACCAAACCCTGACAGTAATTATCAAATTTTAGACTAAATATATAGCGATACTTCCCCTTTCTTACCTTGATTAATAAAAATCTCTTACGTGGTGTATAATACAAAGATCTAGAAAAAGTAGATTAGTCCTGTGAAGAGTGCAAAAATGGGTGTCAAAATTTTACACCCATATTATGATCATCTGTTGTTGTAGAACTTCAAAATATATTCTAACACTGAATGCAATGACATTCCTGAAGAGAAAAACTAGTTCCCAAAATGCAGTATTTAGTGAGCAACAACCTCATGAAACACAGTTGACACCGAGTTTGAAATTTACTGATGCAGTCAGAATCTATACTACAGAGTGAAATACAATATTTAACATTATGGCACACTGTCAACTGATGATAATGACGTGAGCTTATGCATTTTTTCACATTTCTGTGGCTGAAATGAATAATTTTTCATTGCATGATGCCAATATTTTACACTGGAAACTAAGTTCCCACTGAATTTTCCTGACAGATTAAAACTATCTGCAAGACTGGGACTTGAATACAAACTGTTGCCTTATATTGGTATTACTCTAACTGCACAGGGAGAGTAATGCAAATTAACATTAATACTAATTATGGTTAACACAAAACACCAGAAACAGTTCTTTTAAGGAGTATCTTGACCTATTCCACATTAACGAAGCTATTACTGCACAATGGGATCTATAGAGTGATGCGTGTGTGAATGGATGAATAAATAATCCCAATTCCTCCTGATCAAACTCTAAACTTATCTATTTTTGGTCTTATTAATGGTAAAAAGGATTATAGTTTCAATTTTCTGTTTTACCTTCAACACTCAACTGTCCTATATTTACAGCATGATACTGAAAAATCATAGCAAATACTTGGTTCAAGAATCATGGAAGAAGCCTGGAGATACTAGAAGGTATCAGATAGATCATATAATTGTAAGACAGAGATTTAGGAACCAGGTTTTAAATTGCAAGACATTTCCAGGGGCAGATGTGGACTCTGACCACAATCTATTGGTTATGAACTGTAGATTAAAACTGAAGAAACTGCAAAAGGGTGGGAATTTAAGGAGATGGGACCTGGATAAAATGACTAAACCACAGGTTGTACAGAGTTTCAGGGAGAACAATTGACAGGAATGGGGGAAATAAATACAGTAGAAGAAGAATGGGTAGCTTTGAGGGATGAAGTAGTGAAGGCAGCAGAGGATCAAGTAGGTAAAAAGACGAGGGCTAGTAGAAATCCTTGGGTAACAGAAGAAATATTGAATTTAATTGATGAAAGGAGAAAATATAATAATGCAGTAAACGAAACAGGCAAAAAGGAATACAAACATCTCAAAAATGATCAACAGGAAGTGCAAAATGGCTAAGCAGGGATGGCTAGAAGACAAACGTAAGGATGTAGAAGCTTATCTCACTACGGGTAAGATAGATACTGCCTACAGGAAAATTAAAGAGACCTTTGGATAAAAGAGAACCACCTCTATGAATATCAAGAGCACAGATGGAAACCCAGTTCTAAGCAAAGAAGGGAAAGCAGAAAAGTGAAAGGAGTATAATGAGGGTCTATACACGGGTGATGTACTTGAGGATAATATTATGGAAATGGAAGAGGATGTAGATGAAGATGAAATGGGAGATATGATACTGCGTGAAGACTTTGACAGAGCACTGAAAGACCTGAGTCGAAACAAGGCCCCAGGAGTAGACAACATTCCATTAGAACTACTGACAGCCTTGGGAGAGCCAGTCCTGACAAAACTCTACCATCTTGTGAGCAAGACGTATGAGATAGGTGAAATATTCTCAGACTTCAAGAAGAATATAATAACTCCAATCCCAAAGAAAGCAGGTGTTGACAGATGTGAAAATTACCAAACTATCAGTTTAATAAGTCACAGTTGCAAAATACTAACACGAATTCTTTACAGACGAATGGGAAAACTGGTAGAAGCCGACCTCGGGGAAGATCAGTTTGGATCCTGTAGAAATATTGGAATACGTGAGGCAATAATGACCCTACAACTTATCTTAGAAAACAGGTTAAGGAAAGGCAAACCTACATTTATAGCATTTGTAGACTTAGAGAAAGCTTTTGACAATGTTGACTGGAATACTCTCTTTCAAATTCTAAAGGTGGCAGGGGTAAAATACAGGGAGCGAAAGGCTATTTACAATTTGTACAGAAACCAGATGGCAGTTGTAAGAGTCGAGGGACATGAAAGGGAAGCAGTGGTTGGGAAGGGAGTGAGACAGGGTTGTAGCTTCCTCCCATTGTTATTCAGTCTGTATATTGAGCAAGCAGTAAAGGAAACAAAAGAAAAATTCAGAGTAGGTATTAAGGTCCATGGAGAAGTAATAAAAACTTTGAGGTTTGTCAATGGCATTGTAATTCTGTCAGAGACAGCAAAGGACTTGGAAGAGCAGTTGAACGGAATTGGACAGTGACTTGAAAGGAGGATATAAGATGAACATCATCAAAAGTAAAACCAGGATAATGGAATGTAGTCTAATTAAACCAGGTGATGCTAACGGAATTAGATTAGGAAAAGAGACACTTACAGTAGTAAAGGAGTTTTGCTATTTGGGGGGCGAAATAACTGATTATGGTCAAAGTAGAGAGGATATAAAATGTAGACTGGAAATGGCAAGGAAAGCGTTTCTGAAGAAGAGAAATTTGTTAGCATCGAGTATAGATTTAAGTGTCAGGAAGTCATTTCTGAAAGTATTTGTATGGAGTGCAGCCATGTATGGAAGTGAAACATGGACAATAAATAGTTTGGACAAGAAGAGAATAGAAGCTTTCGAAATGTGGTGCTACAGAAGAATGCTGAAGATTAGATGGGTAGATCACATAACTAATGAGGAGGTATTGAAAAGAATTGGGGAGAAGAGGAGTTTGTGGCACAACTTGACTAGAAGAATAGATTGGTTGGTAGGAGATGTTCTGAGGCATCAAGGGATCACCAATTTGGTATTGGAGGGCAGCGTGGAGGGTAAAATCGTAGACGGCGACCAAGAGATGAATACACTAAGCAGATTAAGAAGGATGTAGGTTGCAGTAGGTACTGGGAGATGAAGAAGCTTGCACAGGATAGAGTAGCATGGAGAGCTGCATCAAACCAGTCTCAGGACTGAAGACCACAACAACAACAATGAAAAATTCTGGTGGAATACAATTAATACATATGAGTACAGGCAACTACTCACTCATGATGAAATTAAGATTTTGAGCAGTCAACAGACCCATAAACAAGATTCACAATGTTATTAGTATTTCTTCAGAGCAAATGAATAAAATACATGACAAATATGTACGCACACACACACACGGCTGCACTGTCTCAGCTGATCTGACTGCATCATTAATTCTGTTATGTATGTTCCAGTAATGATTTGCTGTGTTATGAAGTGCATATCTATTAGGCAAAAATACCAGTACTACATTACTTTTCTCTTTTCTTTCAGCTTCAGCCTATGAGTAGAACAACTTTCATACTGAAGGCAGGGAAAGTATACACACTTGTTAATAATGCTGATTTACAAATACATAATTAATGGCATCAGTGTTTCACTGTGATACTTCCACTTATGGAATTATGATGTAAAAATTGTATTGAATTTGATATCAATATATTTATCATGCTCCATAGGATCATGAAAGGCAAAGCTACTTGGTTGTGGAATGACTCAGTTAAAGTTTATAGATTGTTGATTAGAAAATTTATAAACAAAAGAATTAAAGAATCAATAAAACATGACAAAATTGTGAGAGAATATAGAAATAAATGTCATATAATGAGGGAAAAGTCCTCAACTACTGAAAGAAACTCCTGTAAAGAATAGGAGTGTGCCACAAGGAAACCTTTCAACTTGGATATGAATGCTCAGGTTTATCACTCAATGTTTTCAATTCTATGATTACTACATTACACTTTGGTGTGACATCAAGTGTGCTGGAATGCTGTTGAAATTGCTTGTCAATATTTTATTAAGTTTTAGCCTTCAGTTACTTATTTTATAGTTTATTTTTGTTAACATTTGCTGTAAATGTAACTTATTAGTGGATTTTCATTCATTTCAGTCTATATTCCTGTTTTATCGACTCGAGCGGCCTGTTATTTGTGAGTGTGCTTACATCGTTCGTCCAAGCCTCACACCTCAGTAGTGTGTTTACATTTTACGGTGTGCAGTTGCAGCTGTAGCAGTTATAAAGCTAAGTACTGACAAAGTTATTTGTGCACTCTTATACAGTTATTACATTTAGTTTTCAGCGATGTTTCGTGCTGTTTGTGGTGAAATAACTATTTAATAGACAGTTATTCCAAAAAGGTGGGAATTTAAGGAGATGGGACCTGAACAAACTGAAAGAACCAGAGGTTGTACAGAGTTTCAGGGAAAGCATAAGGGAACAATTGACAGGAATGGGGGAAAGAAATACAGTAGAAGAAGAATGGGTAGCTTTGAGGGATGAAGTAGTGAAGGCAGCAGAGGATCAAGTAGGTAAAAAGACGAGGGCTAGTAGAAATCCTTGGGTAACAGAAGAAATATTGAATTTAATTGATGAAAGGAGAAAATATAAAAATGCAGTAAATGAAGCAGGCAAAAAGGAATACAAACGTCTCAAAAATGAGATCAACAGGAAGTGCAAAATGGCTAAGCAGGGATGGCTAGAGGACAAATGTAAGAATGTAGAGCCTTATCTCACTAGGGGTAAGATAGATACTGCCTACAGGAAAATTAAAGAAACCTTTGGAGATAAGAGAACCACTTGCATGAACATCAAGAGCTCAGATGGAATCCCAATTCTAACCAAAGAAGGTAAAGCAGAAAGGTGGAAGGAGTATATAGAGGGTCCATACAAGGGCGATGTACTTGAGGATAATATTATGGAAATGGAAGAGGATGTAGATGAAGATTAAATGGGAGATACGATACTGCGTGAAGAGTTTGACAGAGCACTGAAAGACCTGAGTCGAAACAAGGCCCCCGGAGTAGACAACATTCCATTGGAACTACTGACGGCCTTGGGAGAGCCAGTCCTGACAAAACTCTACCATCTGGTGAGCAAGATGTATGAAACAGGCGAAATACCCTCAGACTTCAAGAAGAATATACTAATTCCAATCCCAAAGAAAGCAGGTGTTGACAGATGTGAAAATTACCAAACTATCAGTTTAATAGGCCACAGCTGCAAAATACTAACACGAATTCTTTACAGATGAATGGAAAAACTAGTAGAAGCCAACCTTGGGGAAGATCAGTTTGGATTCCGTAGAAATACTGGAACACATGAGGCAATACTGACCCTACGACTTATCTTAGAAGAAAGATTAAGGAAAGGCAAACCTACATTTCTAGCATTTGTAGACTTAGAGAAAGCTTTTGACAATGTTGACTGGAATACTCTCTTTAAAATTCTGAAGGTGGCAGGGGTAAAATACAGGGAGCGAAAGGCTATTTACAATTTGTACAGAAACCAGATGGCAGTTATAAGAGTCGAGGGACATGAAAGGGACGTAGTGGTTAGGAAGGGAGTAAGACAGGGTTGTAGCCTCTCCCCGATGTTATTCAATCTGTATATTGAGCAAGCAGTAAAGGAAACAAAAGAAAAATTCGGAGTAGGTATTAAAATTCATGGAGAAGAAATAAAAACTTTGAGGTTCGCCGATGACATTGTAATTCTGTCAGAGACAGCAAAGGACTTGGAAGAGCAGTTGAACGGAATGGACAGTATCTTGAAAGGAGGATATAAGATGAACATCAACAAAAGCAAAACGAGGATAATGGAATGTAGTCTAATTAAGTCAGGTGATGCTGAGGGAATTAGATTAGGAAATGAGACACTTAAAGTAGTAAAGGAGTTTTGCTATTTGGGGAGCAAAATAACTGATGATGGTCGAAGTAGAGAGGAAATGAAATGTAGACTGGCAATGGCAAGGAAAGCGTTTCTGAAGAAGAGAAAATTGTTAACATCAAGTATAGATTTAAGTGTCAGGAAGTCGTTTCTGAAAGTATTTGTATGGAGTGTAGCCATGTATGGAAGTGAAACATGGACGATAAATAGTTTGGACAAGAAGAGAATAGAAGCTTTCGAAATGTGGTGCTACAGAAGAATGCTGAAGATTAGATGGGTAGATCACATAACTAATGAGGAAGTATTGAATAGGATTGGGGAGAAGAGAAGTTTGTGGCACAACTTGACCAGAAGAAGGGATCGGTTGGTAGGACATGTTCTGAGGCATCAAGGGATCACCAATTTGGTATTGGAGGGCAGCGGAGATGGTAAAAATCGTAGAGAGAGACCAAGAGATGAATACACTAAGCAGATTCAGAAGGATGTAGGTTGCAGTAGGTACTGGGAGATGAAGAAGCTTGCACAGGATAGAGTAGCATGGAGAGCTGCATAAAACCAGTCTCAGGACTGAAGACCACAACAACAACAGACAGTTATAAAGCTAAGTACTGACAAAGTTATTTGTGCACTTTTATACAGTTCTTACATTTAATAGTTTTCAGCAATGTTTCGTGCTGTTTGTGGTGAAATAACTATTTAATAGACTTTCGGAAACATTCACTCACTCTGCTTTTTAGAGTTTTCTGTGCATTGAAGTCGTTAGTAAATTTTGTGGTTTAGTTTTCAGATGATGTTTCTTATTGTTTCTAGTGACATATTTCAGTAAAATTTTCATTCAGTATTTTAACTTTGTTGAGTGATCCAGTGGCCACTTGAGTATGGTTTTAGCTAATAATTTTCTGAAGTTTTTTTGGTATTGGTATTAGTTGGGGTTTAGTAGTATTAATACAAGTAGTTGCTTTCTTAGTAGAGAGAGAATTTCGAGACCAGTATTGTTAGTTCTATAAATAGTTCTATTGGTGTAACTGACCTTAGGTAATGTAGATCTACAATTTTTTTCAGAAACTGTAAAATTTTACCTTGACTGAGAAGTGTGGGCTCTGTTGTAGGTTTGTGAGTATTGAGTGAGAGATCTTCTCCTGGTAATGCAGAATCTGTAGTAGAAATAAGTTGATAGAGGAGCAGCAGCATAAGATCTGTGCCCTTCAGGTGCAGTTACAACATGCAAAGGAGGAACTACATAGGTTGAGGAAAGTGAAGGGTGCTGGGGAATGGGCAAGAAGGCAGCTAGGAGGAAAAGGTATTCAGACAGTTACACTTTGTGTATATGCAATAGGTTTGACCAACTGTCGGAGTGGAGTGGAGAGGAGCCTCTTGTAGCTGTAGGTGTAGGGAACATGCAGCAGTCCTCAGCATTTAGGAGGTCTAGGTCAGTTGAAAAGCCTAACAGAAAGAAGAAGGTTCTGCTGCTAGGTAGTTCGCACGGCAGAGGTGTGGGCCAGCAGTTGCAGGAAGTGTTAGGGAGAAAGTACCAGGCCCCAGCACTGTGAAGCCTAGTGCAGGGTTGGCTCAGGTGACTGACAGCATTGGGGAGTTATGCAGGAAGTGAAGTTTTCGAAGGAGGATCAGGTAGTGATAGTGGATGGAGCAGGGAACAGTCTCAATAGGGACGGGGAATATGATTTAGGTGGTGACCTGGTAAAGATAGCTACTCAAACTGGTGGCACTAATGTGTATTTCGTGCAACTGTTTCAGCGTCATGATCGCCCTTGTCTTAATGCAGCTGCTTGGTGCATTAACATGGGGCTGGAAAAGGCACTGATGGCAGAGGGCATGGGTCACATTTCAGTGGTGCCAGTTGAGTCTATCAGTAGATCGGGTTTCCCTAGGCATGGCCTGCACCTCAACAGGTATGGGAAGGGGAGGCTAGCAAAGCTTTTAGGTGGTAGTGTAGTGGGTGGTGATGGTGGGATCACTCATGAGAAAATTCCTGTATTAGTTGGTGTTAGAGCTGCACCATTTTTAGATTGAAGTCAGCTGATAGGTATACCTGCTTAAAGGAAGTCCCTCTAACTAAGGGCTCACATCCAGAGGACATCATGTCCCCAAGTAGAAAAGGAATTAGCATATTTCATCAAAATATAAGAGGTATTAGAGATAAAGTCAGTGAACTGCTTATAGATAATGACTTTGAAATTACTGGTGTATCGGAGCACCACTTAAATAATTTGACAATTCAGAGGCTTCCCTTACCAGGATACAGATTAGCTGGCTGGTTTTCAAGGAGCTCCTTTCAGGGTGGGGGAGTGGCCATGTATGTAAAATACAGTATTCCATTTGAGTCCATAAACATATCACGGCACTGCACTAAACAGTATTTGAATGTTGTCCAGGAGCAGTTGAATTTAGCGAAACTAACCTTCTAATTGTTGTTGTTTATAGGTCCCCTAACTCTGACTTCAGAGCATTTCTGCTCAAGCTAGAGAGGTTTCTTGATTCACTTTATAGGAAGTACCAGAAATTAGTTACATGTGGGGACTTCAATATAAATTTTGTATATGATGGAGCACGAAAAAGGATGTTGGTAGACTCCTAAACTCATATGATCTGATACAGACCGTGCTTTTTTTCCAACTAGGGTGCAGGGGAACAGTAGCACAGCCATAGACAATATTTTTATTCATTCTTCATTACTAGTTGGGCATTCTGTTAGTAAAAGGTTAAGTGGCCTTGCAGACCACAATGCACAAATTTTAACCCTAAAAGGCTTTTGTACTCAAACAAATGTCACATATACTTAAAAACTATGCAGGAAACTTTACCCAACAGCAATAGAGAGGTTTTTAAACGTTGTCAAAGAACAGGAGTAGCAGGATGTTTATAGTGCTGATAACATAGGTGATAAATACAATGCTTTCCTTAACACATTTCTCATGCTCTTTGCCAATTTCTTTCCATTAGAATGTTCTAAATGGGGTATCAGCAGTAAAAGGCAGCCTGGGTGGCTGACTAGTGGGATAAAGATATCTTGTAGAACAAAGCAGTAATTATATCAAAATGTTAGAAGTAGTTTACAATCAAGCAACAGTAGCCCAATACAAATAGTACTGCAAGGTGGTTAAAAATGTTATTACGAAGGCAAACAGTATGTGGTATGCAAATAGAATAGTTAATTTGTAGGATAAAATTAAAACCATATGGTCAGTTGTGCAGGACGTGTCTGGTCAACAGCACAAGGTCAACAATATAGTGTCATATTGTGGTAAAAATATTTCTGTTACTGATCAATCAGATATATGTACAGTATTTAACAATCATTTTCTGAGCATTGTGGGAGAATAAAATAAAAATTTTGTTTCTACAGGGAATCATATAAATCTCTTGGCAAATGCCTTTCCGAGATTTATGTCTGAAATACTCCTCTGTGATACAGACAAGGGGAAGATCGAGTCAATAATTAAATCACTGAAGACTAAGGACTCTCATGGATATGATGGGGTGCCTAACAGAATATTAAAGTACTGTACTGCACATGTTAGCCCTGTATTTAGCCATATTTGTAATTTTTTCCTTTAGGAATGGTCAGCTTCCTGAATGATTAAAGTAGTCATTAGTAAAGCTGATTTAGAAATTGTATCACACGATTTGCTACCAAATGTACAGTTTGGCTTTGGAAATCGTTTAACAACTGGTAATACTATATTCTCATTTCTCTGTGAGGTACTGGTTGGGTTAAACAAAAGGTTTCGAACACTAGGCATATTTTTTTTATTTAACTAAGGCATTTGATTGTGTTGATCACAAAATATTACTCCAGAAGTTTGATCATTTTGGAATACAGGGAGTAGCTCTCAATTGGTTCACCTCTTACTACAGCAACAGAGAGAAAAAGGTCATTATTCACAGTGCTGAGAATGGCTGTGCTATGGGGTCTGTGTGGGGTACGGTCAAGTGGGGGGTGCCCCAGGGATCAGTGTTGGGGCCACCTGTTCTTTATTTATATAAATGATATGCCCTCTAGTATTACGGGTAACTCTCAAATATTTCTGTTTGCTGATGGCACTGGCAGGGTAGTAAAGGATGTTGTGTGCAAACTGGCTCGGTTTCAAATAGCGCAGTTCATGACATAAGTACATGGCTTGTAGAAAATAAACTAATGCTAAATAACAGTAAGACTAAGTTTTTACAGTATCTAACACACAATTCAACAAAACCTGATGTTTTAATTTCACAGAATTGGCATATGATTAGTGCAACTGAACAGTTCAAATTTCTAGGTGTTCAGATAGATAGTAAACTGTCGTGGAAAGCCCACTTTCAGGATCTTGTTCAAAGACTTAATGCTGCCATTTTTGATATTCGAACGGTATCTGAAGTGAGTGATCGTTCGACATGGAAATTAGTCTACTTTGCTTATTTTCATTCACTCATGTCATATGGTATTATATTTTGGGGTAACTCTTCCCATTCTAAAAGGATATTTTTGGCTCAGAAATGGGCAGTTCAGGCAAAAAGTGGTGTACATTCACGAACATCTTGTCGACCCCTGTTCACGAGTCTGGGTATTTTGACATTGGTCTCTCAATATACATATTCCTCACTGTCATTTCTTGTTAACAATATTACCTTATTCCCAAGAATAAGCAGCTTTCACTCAGTTAATACTTGGCACAGAAATCAAACCCGAATTTGGATCAGACTTCCTTAACTCTTGTGCAGAAAGGTGTGCTGTATACTGCTGCATCCATTTTCATTAAGCTACCACTATAGAATTCAAACATCTTAGCAGTAATGCACGCACTTTCAAATTGAAACTGAAGAGTTTCCTCATGGGTCATTCCTTCTATTCTGTCAAGTAGTTCCTTGTAAAATTAAGCTGATTCTTGTTGTATTGTTGATGTTGTAATTTCATGTACTGACAGGTTCCTTTACCTTGGAGATTTGTTCCTCAATTTGGGCCTATGGAACTTGACGTGTAAATAAAATAAATAAATATTGAAAATGGAACCTCCTGAGCAGTGCGCACTTTTTTGTACAATCTCTAAGGAAGTGTTATCCAAGTACATATCATTATCCATCTGAAAGGATGTTTCTTCTGAAAAAAATCACTACTGCAAACAATGTATCCTATGAAGGAATATATGCACAGGGGCGGCACAGTTAGAATTTTGAGACACAGTTTCATTCTCACACGCGAGAAACATAATACGTTGAGCTTCCATCTTCTGCCCTGATTCACAACTAACTACAGCGTTTTAATTTTATTCTGAAGGTTTTCTACTCCCTTGGTGTAATAAACTTTTTTTAGCCTGTCTGATGACATTCCTTAGCACTTTGCAGTATTGCCTGTAGTAAAAGTCTGTTATGGCACTGACTGTTTATCATATTATGATACTGCTTTTATTTGTTCCTGTATGTTATTGTAAAGCCTTTGGCACCGCATTTGTGACTGTTTTTTTTCCAAAAAAAAGGGGAAGAGCTATTAAAGAAAGTAGCAAAGACATTAAGAAATGTGTGATACTTGTTGTTCAGTACCTGAATCACTGACATGTGCTGGAAGAGAACAATCTTCAAGCCTTTTTCTTAGTTGCTTCTCAATTGCGTATGGAAGTTCCGCTTGCGAATGCAATACCTTGAAACAGATTTGCATACTGACATTAAACATAATAAATCATTGTCATATGTATTAATCTAAGTGAGAGACATGACTGTTTAACTAAAGTATATCTTATGGAGAAGAAGAAGAAGGGAAAAAAAAGAGTAAGATTGCTGTGGGCGGAGCTTGTGTAGTATGTATTTTGCCACTAGGCATCCACAGTACAACTCATTGCCAGTTCAGTGCTACCTGTGTTGTCAACCTGGCTTGCTCTGTTCGTCTGCAGTGATTATTTTTGCTAGCACTGTTTTGTTCTTGTTCCGTTTTCCATAACAGCAAGTTCAAGTGATCAATGTGCAGCTGTGAAATTTTGTTTTCTACATGGTAAAAATGCTGCTGAAACTGTTTTAATGTTGAAAACATCTTACCAACATGATGCTATGGGAAAAATTCAAGTATATGAGTGGTTTGGTCGATTTGAAAATGGCAACATGTTGATTGATGATGAACCTCGTTCTGGATGTCCACAGACAGCCTGAATTGACAAAAATATTGAAAACATTCGAGAGCTTGTGCTCACAGACTGTTGACAGACAATTCGTCAACTGTCAGAGATTAGTGGATTATCTTGGAGCTAGGTTCAGTGATTTGTAATGGAAGATTAGGAAATGAAATGGGTTGTTGCAAAGTTTGTTCCTCGGGTTCTGACTGGCAACAAAAGGAATGTCACATTGAAACATTTCGTGCTCTGAAACAACAGCTTGAAACTGATCCAGATTTTCAGTCAATGGTCATCACTGATGATGAGTCATGGTGCTATGGTTATGACCCAGAAACAAAGCAACAGTCAAGCTGTTGGAAGATGTTATCATCACTCCATCCAAAAAAATGTTGTCAAGTCAAATCAAACATCAAAACAATGCTGATTTGCTTTTTTGATGCCAAGGGCTTAGTTCATTCAGAGTTTGTTCCCCCAGGTCAGACCATCAATCAAACCTTTAAGAAGACTGTGCTACAGTGTTTGTCCAAAAAGACCCGATTTGTGGCAGACAGGAGACTGGTTCCTCCACCACAACAACACACCTGCAGACACAGCCATCTCTGTTAGACAGTTTTAGACTAAAAATGGCATGGTTCTACTGCCCCACACATCTTACTCACCTGACCTTGCTCCATGCGACTTTTTCTCTTTCCAGGCATGAAAACGGGCATGAAAGGACAACAATTTGACAAAATTGAAGAAGAAGAAGGGGGAAAAACTGTCAGCCATTTCTTAAGATGGCTACAAATACATTTTGGACAGTGGGAGCACCAGTGGGACAAATGTATTAGTTGCAATGGAAAGTATTTTGAAGGTCATAAGGTTGTTTTGTAAACAATCTAAAAATATATAGCTTTTTAAAAATAATTTCATTTGTTTTTGGCTACCCACCCGTAAATCTATGATTTTATACAATTTTCTTGAAATAAGTAGCTCATGATGTTTGAGAAATCAGTTTCCTAATCTTAAATACATTTATCCTCTAGTTCTGTTGTTCTCTTAGCTAATATTTATTATTGTCAGTTTGAATGACAACTATGAAGTGAAACTAATAACCAAATTAATCTTGAATAAGTTATGTCTGCTACATTCTCCTATTTGACTGAGTCGATTACTAGCACTACTATTATTGCCACTTATTTCTACATTTCTTAATCAATCACCAGACATTACCATACAAACTACATTAATCTGACAATATAGAAATACACATAATTAAGATTACACATACAATAAAACATATATGATTAGTATGTTGCTTAACAGCTAAAGAAAGCATTTAATGCTTCACTTAGTTTAAAGTGGCAGCTACTAAAATTAATAAACGTTTCACTACTCATAATTTAAAAACACTATTTGACTTAGCACCATGCTCTAGCCATCCCAAAAGTGCTTTCTGAAACAACAGCATCAAAAAATTCATCAGCTAAATAAAGAGATAGCAGTCATAGTGTATTCAGAATTTTTGTTCTGGACTTTTCACTGGGATTAACTGTACTTCAGAAGGCAACACAAAAATATTTCCAGAAGTACCTTGAGACAGCTGTTACATGTTTTAGATAACTGACAGTTTGAGATATGTGTTGTCCTTTTACCAAGTACTCTAACTGCAAATTTCCCACATAGTACTAAAGGTTTCCTGCTTTTTCTTTACATAATTGAGTCAGCTGATGATATACTGACTGAAGCCTATTGTTACTCCTAGCTTGATGAAGATAGTACTTCAGTGGTCCACTTTCTTACTTGATGTTACAGTTCTAATTGCTTTCTTCTGGAGTTTGCTGAATGACAACACAACTGTAATTCGTAATTATGTGGCTGTGAAACAATACATGTGCACAATGTTAACAGAAACTGTTTTGATATTCTGTCATGATTTTCTTAAGAGGTATACAACAGATGAAAGAGTTTTGCATGCACATGCAATCTGTTATTGTTAGCTGAGTTTGCTGTCAATCATGAAATCAAAAATATCACATCATCTATATTACTCAAGATTGCTGTGTTTTATTTTTGTTCAATTTCACCTTGCTTTGTGTGAACTCCTGTCCTTTCTTCTGAATTTATCTGACTTTATCTTTCCTTGTATTTTTTGGTCTTCTTCTTTTGTCTTTGATTTTTAACTCCATCATTTTCTGATTACAGGTCTGATGTCATGCCTCTCTCCAAGGCTCTGGCATCTCCTATCACTTCACCTGTCTGTTCCTTTCCTTCCTCATTATCTCAGAAGCACTAATTCTGACCATATTCACAATGCTCCACTCCATTTTTGGTCCATACAAAACCTTTCTGAAGCCTATTCATCCAATATTTCACTCCAGATTTCAAGTTTAAGCCTGAGAAGCACAGGAAAGTGCAATACTGGGTGTTCCTAAAAGGAATTAACAACTCTGAAAATTCATACAGATTTATTCATGAGTTACAGACCTGGTTTTGGTATCAGTTTTATCAAAGGTCATTATTTATTTACTTTATAGCTAAACAGGTTGAATGTGATGTTCATTGGTTACTTCTTCCACACAAAAAATCACTCCCATACAGCCTGGCCACCTGTGGCAGATGCATATGCAGTGACGAGAACTCCCTCGCCCAGTATGCTGAAGGCCTCACAAAGTTCTTCACAGACAGGCAATACCTACTAGACCTAATACACAAAAAGATCTCCCACACCATATCCCGAGACACACCTGATCCTCACATCCATCCCAAGAACCAACTACAAAGAAGCACCCCCTTGTCACCCAGTACCACCTGGGACAGGAACGACTCAACCACATCTTTCATCAGGGGTTTGATTATCTATCACCATGCCCTGAAATGAGGGACATCCTAGTCAAGATACTTCCATTCCCTCCCAAAGTGGTATTCTGCTGCCCATCCACCTCCACAACATCCTAATCCATCCCTATGCCACTCCCACCCACAATCCCCTGCCACAAGGATCATACCCTTTGGAAGATTCAAACGCAATACCTGCGCCATCCATCCATCCAGCATTTCCTATTCCAATTCCATCACACATTTATCCTACCCCTTCAGAAGCCAGGCCACCTGTGAAAGCAACCGTGTTATATACCAGCTCTGCCGCAACCACTGCAGAGCATTTTACATTGGTATGACAACCAATCACCTTTCAACTAGAATGAATGGCCACCGCCAAACTGTTGCTGAAAAAAAGGTGGACCACCCCGTCTCACAACATGAGAGATTTCAATGGCTGCTTCACAACCCATGCCATCCTGATCCTCCCCACCACCACCACCAGCTTTTCTGAGCTGCACAGATGGCAGCTATCCTTACAACACATCCTTTGCTCCCATCACCTCCGTGCCTAAACCTAAGGTAACTTGCTGTCCCCCCTTCCATCCCCACCCAATAGTGAGTGTGTGAGTGTGAGTGTGTGTGTGTGTGTGTGTGTACACACGATCTCCAGTCCCAGTACCCCTGCCCAATACATGTCAGCTATTTGTGTACCGACATCTCACGCTCTAGTCTGTGAAATCGCATGCCCAGTCATCTGCCATCTGCTTCCTCTACCTGCACCTCCAGTTAGCCCACAGACAGCTCCCCACTTTCCCACAAGCTGCTTCCCCCCCTCCAATCGCCACCCTGCCTCTCGTCTCTCTCCATCCCTCACTCCACCCCACATCCCCGCCTCAACCCAGTACACTCACCGTGTTTCAGGAAAGAGCTGGCAGTAGACTGAGCACAATGTAGGGAGACAGGGATGTGCATGTGGACGTGTGTGTGTGTGTGTGTGTGTGTGTGTGTGTGTGTGTGTTTCTCCCCCATTCTGAAAGCTAGCAAAGCTAAGCTCTGTACCTTTTGTCTGTGTACCGCTTCTGCCTTTTGGTGAGTCGTCTCCTTTATTCCTAAATAATTCGTCATTCTCAACCAGAAGTTTCCATACATTATTATACCAGTTGTGTTTATTAACTTACAACATTTAACTGAAAAGCTGACTGATCACAAAAGATAGTGTTTTCTAAGAAATCTTTGTCTTTATCCAATAAAAGTAATATTTCCCACAAACGTCCTTACAACCAATCCTAGCAGAGTCCTTTTTTGTTCTTGCACCGGTGTTGATTTGTGTGGTTTGAGATGTAGATGTCTTCTTAATATGTACTAGTCATATGTGGGATGTTCAGCTTGCAAGGTGCATGCTGGGACTATTTTGCAAGACTGTTAAAAAAGCTTTGCCTCCCTTTTCTACAACTTCGTCAGACACACGCAGTAGCCCTGAGGTTTTTTATGGGTTACCAAGTACCCAGTTTCAACAATTCCACTCATAAATGGTAGGCTTAAGCATACTCAGAACCAAAGTTACTTACATGTTTGTCAAGGACATTCGGTCATGAAATAAAAACAAACAGTGAACACACTCCAGATCAGTGAAGGGCAGCCATCTTGGCTACAGCAGTCATTAGTGTCTGTAGTAGAGTGATTCATAACAATGTGCAAAACAAATCAAAACTTTATCTATTTTTCTACAAAATTATGCCAAGACTAGATCTGTAAGCCATGTGGATAAATTTGTAAGAATTTTCAACGTTCCACAGTCCTTCTAGGAACAGCCTCTCTGTGCTCCATCAGAACTCTTAACTAACTGAGGAGAAATAATAAATTTTGAAAGCATTAAAAGATACTTACACAGGCCTAATGATTATACTTCACAATTTCATCTTAGTGTGAATGATAACATCCTCTTTTCTCTAATTCCACACATTATAAAAACTATAAACTTCACTTACCCTCAGCAGGGCTGTGAGATACAGCTTGTGTTGCCGATCATTGTTGTTACACTGCACAGTCTGGTTGAGTAGTGCTGTGGCTATCCTAGTGGCACTGACAGACAATAAATCTGGGAACATACGCCTGCTTTGAAAGCAGTTGTGGGTTGGTCTGACCTTGCTGCGCTGATAATATAGTAGCCAACAGCACACAAAGTACAAGAAGCCTGGTGAGGTGCGTGAGCTGCCACATCCTAGTTCCACTCGCACCAATACATGAGTCCATGGCTGTGTGGCGAGTAATGGAAGCAAAGCAGGATCCACATGACGATGTGCTGCATACGCCAGAATGGTGCCCAGGCATTGCCAGCAACTTTCCTGTACGCCAGGAAGCCTCTGCAATAATTAATACAGATGGAAAAAATATTGGATTAGATTCTGCTAAACTAGAAAAATTAAGTGAAAATTATATGGAATTACTGACTGTCTGCACTGAGTCTACTGTGTCCAACTGAAGGCACTATACCCTCTAGCAGCTGAAAACACATTTGTGAACAGTACACTCTACGACCAAAAAAATGACACACCATAAAGGAAGTATCCAAATGGGGTGGAAATTGTTAGATGTAATGTACATGTACAGACAAACAAATAATCACAATTTTTTTTTTAAAAAAAAGATAATTTATTCAAGAGATAGATCTTCACAAATTGAATAAGTCAACAACATGTTAATCCATCTTTGGCCCTTACGTAATTAGTTATTCAGCTTGGTGTTGATTGGTGAAGTTGTCGGATGCCCTCCTGAAGGATATTGTGCCCAATTCTTTCCAATTGACTTATTAGAGCATCAAAATCCTGAGTTCATTGGAGGGTTCCAAATATTATCAACTGGGAAGAGATCTGGTACCCTTGCTGCCAGAGTATGGTTTGGCAAGCATGAAGACAAGCAGAAGAAACTATCGCCACATGTGAGCAGGCATTATCTTGCTGAAAGGTAAGCTTGAGATGGTTTGCCACATAGGGCTACAAAATGGGGCATACAATATTGTCGATGTATTGCGGCACTGTATGGGTGCTGTGGATGACAATCAGATGGGTTCTGCTATGAAAAGATGCACAACAGTCAGGTTGGTATCCCATCACTGTCTAGTGCATCTCTAGACACATCTTTCCTGGTAATGGGGCTCAATTTGAAGTGCGACTTATCACTGAAGACAATTCTATTCCAGTCAATGAGATCCTAGGCCAAATACATATCTGGAGATTCCCTGGGCAGTGCTGGGATACCAACCTGACTGTCACTCACCATATAGCCCAACAATCAGTAATTATCATCTGGGGTGCCATTTGTTTTAATAGTAGAACCCCTTTGGTTGTCTTCTGTGGCACCTTTACAGTGTAGCAATAAGTCAACAATATTGTATGCCCTATTTTGCTGCCCTTCATGGCAAGGCATCTCGAGCTTACATTTCAGCAAGATAATGCCCGCTCACAAATGGCGAAAGTTTCAACTGCTTGTATCCATGCTTGCCAAACCAGACCTTGGCCAGAAAGGTCACTGTACCTCTCTCCAGTTCAGAATGTTTGGAACATTATAGGCAGGGCCCTCCAACCCCCTCTGGAATTTGACAGTCTAATGCACTGTTTAGACAGAATTTGGCACAATATCACTTAGGAGGACATCCAACAACCCTATAAATCGGCAATAAGCCGAATAACTGCTTGCATAAGAGCCAGAGGTGGACCAAAGCATTACTCCCCAAGTTGTTCAGCTTGTGGAACTTTTTCTCTTGAATAAAACATCCAATTCTTCTGAAATCGTAATCATTTGGTTGTCTCTACACGTACATCACACCTACCGATTTATGTCCCAGTTGGATAATTACTTCATGGTGTGTCATGTACTACTGACTTCCATCCTTCCATGGCTTATCTAATCTACAATTCTTTCATTTCCAAGTATGTTTACCTTCTTCTCTCCCTCTCTCTCTCTCTCTCTCTGCCTGTCTGCATTTAAAATTTATTAATCTTGTTATGTGCAACACTCAACAGATTAAAAGTCACTCGACAGATTAAAAGTGTTTGCAGACTGGGACTCACATCTGGCTCCTTGCCTTTCATAGCAGTGACCTCACTCACAGAGCTATGCAGGCATGGCTCATGGCCTGCCTCAGAACTTCAATATGTGAAAATTGCTTCATGCAAGAATTTCTTCCCTGTTTTCCCAACTCCCAGATACTTTGTAGCATTCCTCAATGGATTAGCACTTGTGGAGTAAAATATGTTGGAGAATGACTTAGCTAAGGAAGGTATCACTTAGCCACAGCCTGGGAGATTGATTCTAGAATGTATTTTCACTCTACAGTACAGTGGTCGTTGATTTGAAACATCGAAATCTAAATCTAATCTTTGTTAACCTCTGTGAAGTGTGTGGCAGAGGGTACATCCCACTGTACCAATTAGGCTTTTCTTCTGTTGCACTCACATGTGTCTCTCTCTCTCTCTCTCTCTCTCTCTCTCTCTCTCTCTCTCTGTGTGTGTGTGTGTGTGTGTGTGTGTGTGTGTGTGTGTGTGTGTGTGTGTGTGAGCTTGTGTGTCTATTGTTGACGAAGGCTTTAATGGCCAAAAGCTTTAATTGTAAGAGACTTTTTGGTTGTACCTATTTGTGACTTAGTGTCTCTGCTATTTGGTGAGTGGATCCTTGCTGTTCATGTTATATGTTAATGACCTCACAGACAATATTAACAGTAACCTCACACTTGTTGCAGGTGATGCAATTATCTATAATGAAGTACTGTCAGAAAGAAGCATCATAAATATTCAGTAAGATCTTTACAAGATTGCAAAATGGTGCAAAGACTGGCAACTTGCTTTAAATGTTCAGAAATGTAAAATTGTTCACCACAGAAAACGAAAAAAATTGGTATCATATGACTACAATATCAATGAGTCACAGCTGGAATTGGCCAATCCACACAAATATCTGTGTGTAACACTTTGTAGGGATATGATTAAATTAAGTTTTCGTTCAACAGACTCAAAAATTAGATGATTCTCATGGGTGCAGAACATGTTAGAAAGTATTCACTTTGTCAGAAAAGTCCCAAGACAGGATTTTTATTCCTGCGTTTGCAATACTAAAAAGTGACAAATGTTGTTTTATGTTACCTGGTATGTGTGAATCCTTGAAATGACCTTGGCCATATTTCCATGCAAACTCACTAGGTGGCAGGGCTGTGCTTAGCAACACACTGGATGCTGATTGAGACCAAAGAGCATTTAGTTAAGCCTGAGAAAACCCCTAGTGAAACGTTGACAATGATTAAGCAAGAATATGCAGGCAAGGTACTTTCAAGAAGTTGTGTTTTTGAGTGGCGCAAAAGGTTTATTGAAGGCAGAGATTCAATACATGATGATCCTAGGGCTGGTCACTCACCTACAGCACATCCCGATGCAAATGTGGAGCATGCAACGCAGCTCTTGCAAGAAGACCATCATGTAACTGTGAGTGCGGTATCAGAAGAACTAATTTGATCATGACGCGTGTTGTCAGATTTTACACAAAAATTTAAGGAAATGTACTCTTTATGGAAAATTTGTCACTTACACACTAATAGATGAAGAGAGCAATGAAAGACAAAGAATTTCTGTTAAACTACTGGATAGAGCCAGATGTGATGGCATATTTTGCTCAAAGTTTGTTGCTGGGGATGAAAGTTGGTGCTACCAGTATGGCCCTCACACGAAGCATCGAAGTGCTGAACAGCAGAGTCCTGCATCACCAACCGCAAAAAAAGTCAAACAATAACCTTTGACAACAAAGACAATGTTGATCGCATACTTTACTAGTAATAGATTAACTCACCTTGAATATGTCCTTCAGGTCAAACAGTAAAACAAACCCTGTACATCAAAATCTTGAAACTATGTGGCAAGCAACTCAACGTTGCAGTCTCAGCACTGGATCTTATTCCATGACAATGCAAGAGCCCATACTACTTTATCTGTTACTGAGTATCTGGCTAGATATTCTGTTACTGCCATCCCACATCTGCCATATTCGTCCAACCTATCGCCTTGAGATGTTTCCTTCTTTTTGTGCGTGAAAAGGTTATTGAAAAGCAAGCTTCAGCAAAATATCATGAATATGACACAGGCTGTGACAAATGAGCTTACAAGCACTACAGTTGAAAATTCCCCTACTTGCTTCCAGGATCTCCAGAAACGTTGGCAACTGTGTGTAGACAGCCAAAGGGACTTATTCGATAGGAGCTATATCACTTGACAAGTGCCATTTTCTATTTTTTAAAAGTGCAATTTTCTACTTTTTAAAAAATCTGTCTTGGAACTTTTCTGAGAAAAGTAATACAACATAGAAAACTGGAACTTTCCAGAGAAAGATAATATACGGGGGTAAGTCAATTATTATCCACAAAGTAGTTATAAAATTTTATTGTAATCAAATATGAAACTTACAAGAACATCATTTTTTGGCATAGTCTCCTTGCATTTTAATGCACTTGGTCCATTGTTGTACAAGCTTTCTGATGCCCTCATACAAGAAGGTTTTCGGTTGAGCTGCGACCCAGCTTCTTTCACTGCTTTCTCTGATGCAAATCAATGCCCCCTTAATGCCTGTTTGAGTGGACCAAACAAGTGATAGCCAGAAGGGGCAAAATTGGGACTATATGGAGCATGATCCAGTATTTCAAATTTGAGTTTCTGGAGCGTTTCAGCAGTGTGGATAGCAGTATGCAGACGGGCATTGTCGTGCAACAACACAACACCTTTTGACAGCAATCCTCGGCGTTTTCTTAGAATTGCAGGCTTTAGCTTGGCAGTAAGCATCTCACTGTAATGTACACTGTTTATTGTTGTGCCCCCTTCGCCATAATGTTCCAGTACTGGATCCTGTGTGTCCCAAAAAACAGTAAGCATCAGTTTTCCTGCAGATGGTTGGGTCCTGAACTTTTTCTTGCACGGCGAATTTGGATGTTTCCATTCCATACTCTGCCGTTTACTCTCCGGCTTGTAATGACGGATCCATGTTTCGTCACCAGTAATGATCCTGTCTAAGAATTTGTGCCTTTCGTTACCATAGCGATGCAAATGTTTTTTGCAGATGTAGACGCGTGTTTGTTTACGCAAGTGTGTGAGTTGTTTTGGGACCCATCTTGCACAAACTTTATGAAACCCAAGTCTGTTGTGGATGATTTTAGGCAGAACTGTGACTCATTTGCAGATGATGTGCCACTTCGTCAATAGTTAATTGTCTGTCTAAGAGAATCATTTCATGTGAATGCTCAATGGTTTCTTCATTTGTGGCGATAAACGGTCGTCTGCCTCCTTCACTGTGTGTAACACTTGTGTGATCATTTTGGAATTTTTCAATCCACTTGTAGACACTCTGTTGTGGCAAAACAGTGTTCCCGTACTGTACCAAAAGTCTTCGGTGAATTTCACTCCCTCGTACACCTTCCAAGTACAAAAAACGGATCACTGAATGTTGCTCTTCTTTGGTGCAAATAGACAGCAGAGCAGCCATGATTAACAGCACAGCAGTGATAACAAAACTAACCTAGCAGCATGAAAGTTGCAAAAACATAACAACAAATAAACAAAGCGTGCGTCATCAACATAAAATGACAGTACTACCAAAATAAACAAAACTATAACTTAATAGCGGGTAATAATTGACTTACCCTTGTAACATAAAAAACGTATAACATTTGAATGTAATACTCATTTCCCTGATCATTTGTCAGGAGATTGTCAAGATATGTGAATACATTACAATAAACTGGAACTGTTAATTACACAGTATTAACACACAGTCAGAATGAAACACAGTTATGCACTTTTAATACATTTATCATACACAAAATACCTAATCTTGGTTGTTGTGACCAAGTGCTGCCGAAACTGAAATCTAACAGACATTTTTACTTAAGCTGGTCTAACATTCCCTGTTATGACATTCATCCTTCTACTCTAAAGATGAGTATTTTGATAAGTACTATAAGACCAGCTTAAGTAAAAATGTCTGTTAGATTTTCAGGGTGTATACGTGGACAAGGAAAAAAAATTCCCGGATTTTTCCCGGATTTCCCGGTTAAAAGTACACTTTCTCCCGGGTGACAGTTTATTTTCCGTTATCAATCCTTTGAATGGTTATGGTTTTATACACGGGCGTACAATTTCCCGGCACTTTAGAAGACGAAACTCAGGGAAAAAGACATGTTTTGGAAACATCTTCGATGTGCAGCAACATGTACGCTGCGTATTTTCGCATTACGAAAGTATACACTGGAATTCCACCAAACAACGCATGTTACTTTCCGAATCATTGAAATCGAGATTTTGATGCGCTTTTGTAGGCCGTTCGTAGCTCTTATCACGTGATCTCGCCAGCCGATGACAGCGGATATTCAGAGCATATGACACGTGATGTAGTCAGCCAACAGCAACATCACTGTTAAGAAGCACGATCACACAAACAGACAAAGTTAATAGTTTAAATTAATATACATAGTGTTGCTACAATTAAAAAAAGTTTAAATTAATATACATAGTGTTGCTACAATTAAAGCAAAGTTTTCACATATAATATTGTTCTCAAGCTGCAAGAGAAACTAAGCTTTCGCATATGTTGTCGATCTTTTTTGCGCGTGTTACACTTTAAAATATATCACACAAATGTGCCAGTAAAATTTTTAATAATGACATAAATGTCTGATCTTCAGGGTTCGAAATTCTTCTAAATGGCGCGTCATCAAAAAGTTGATTTTTAAATGAGAGTCAAACGCTCTGTGATTTAATAAATTCATGGTACATTCTTGCACACAGTTCAACTTACGTAAAAGGATATTTACTTTGAAAGTAACGCTTTTCAAACCACTATTCGCAATATTTTCCCGCGACCTGTTAGAAATTGGTTCGTTTCAGCAGTTGCCAGAAAGCGCAGATAACAGGCGACACCGCGCTTGGGTAGCTATCATGACGTAGGAAGCCCGTATGTATGTACGTGTAAAACATTGAAAGATCATACATTACGTCATAAAAGAAACAAGACATCAGAGGATACTGCAAGAGCATCGGAATTTCATGAACTATATTAAAATGTGCACTATTAAAGTGCATACTTATTTAAAGTACACATTCGTATGTCTGGATTCCCAATGAAGTAGACCTCGACCTGATATTAAGCTTTTCAGTGTGGTTTTCGGGATGTAAATTTTCTTGGAGCACCATTACTGTACTATATCATGTTTGATTCTTTATTATGACATAATGCCATACCGGTACGTGCTAGAAAATGAAAACGTGCACTTGAAAAGTAGCGTACAGTTGAAACTAGCCAGTACTGTGGAATTAAACATATCGTCTCAAATACATTGACTGCCTCTGCGGGAAAGGTTAACAAAAGTCAAATTTCTTTAGCAAACAGACAAAAATAACTTCATTGTTCTGCAAGCCGATTAATGCTTGCTGTCAGAAAGGTGGAAATAAAATAAAATCTGAAACTAATGACATATTCTGGCCTTCCGTAATTATGTGAATGTGTTTTAATTCACTTGATAGCTCCCGGCCACAGATATCCGTTTTGTTTTCATTTAACGTGAGAGTAAACGAAGGGGAAACAGCAAAATCACTAAATGAAATGTCCTGTGGTGCCTCTCCTGCTCCCAGTCGGCCGGTTTGACAGCCTGCCCCTCTTAAAAAAAATCTCGCAATTAATAGCGGATGGGATTATTTGTAATCGAGAGAACAAGGACTCTTCAGAAAGTCTCTGAACTCTTTGTTGCCTATTAGTTAATAACTTGCTGTTTTGTGTGACATAAAATTAAATATAGGATATATAAAACCAATACCGATAAGAGATAAGCACGAAATTACACATCTCTTCAAACCTTGGCTGCTAGCATTTTTTTCTCTCTAATCTTGCTACAGCTTTACACGGCGTGCTTTCCTTTCTGCGAAAGAATCTATTACCTCGTCAAACGTTTTGCTACACGAAAAATCGAAATTTCACTGTCTAATACTGAAAAAGTTGTTAATACAAATAATACCCGAGACTGGTGTGGTTTCTCGATCGTCTATTTTGTCTCTGTTTGCTAGATAAAACAAAATAGGCCTTTCTAATATGACAGCAATTTATAACACACCAAATAAACGAGACTGTTTTGGCACAAATGGCCATCTTTATAACACGACAGAATATAATCCACAAAGTACCAATATCAAATGCCTATTAGGCCTACTACAAGCAAAAGGCTTTATGTTAGGAAATAGTTTCACATTTCATTCATACGCACCAGCTTCTCAAGCATGAGATCGAAAAGTAGTATTACGAAATTTTATATAAATTTGGAATCGTCTTATTCTTCCATAATCTGTGTGATGTCCCCGTTTCTTCTCCTTCCTCGTTCTAACAATCTTGTCATCACCAGTTCTGTAGCTATTGCTGCCACTGTCAAAATTTGTTCGCCGATTAACTTCTCTAACCCTGTCAGAATCACAGGTTTAGTTATCCTGCGATTATTTTCCGGTTAGGCGTTATTATGTGTCCGAACAACACGTTTTCCGCGTTACTTCCAGAAGAACTTGCACGTCTGCTAGCCTTGACTGTACAACTGGTCCTTACTAGTGTAGCGATCTGGTCAAAAATTTTCTGTCAAAATTTCATTTCTTGGATACACCGAGAAGATAATACGTAATCTTTCTCACCTGTTATTCCTGTTAGTCGTTTATTTTCATTCTGGTAGTCTGAATCTATGGATTTCGCTAGTAATTATAACAATGCTGATCATTCGCAAACCCAATCAACCACATAATCAGACAGCGATTGGCATTCATCCGTTCGGCTTTACTCCCTCAGCTCGTATTGCCCCGCCCCCTTTTGTCCGCGGAAAGTTTATTTCTAGATGCGACGATGATTCCCCTGACGGAGACATAACGTACACTATGCATGTACTCAAAAGTCAACTTATGATTCATTCAGAAATAAACTTAAAATGTGTTCAAAAAAGTTCAAAAACCAACAGGGAAGCGTTTCAAAATCATATGAATAATCGATAGACAAACGTGCGCTGAATGCTAGGCACTTTGTGAAACAAGTTTTTTTCCCTCAAGAATATTAATTTGGCGCCCCCTTTTCCCGGTAGCATCTAGCTGCTTGCTGCGACTGCTTGCACAGCCAACAGCCACATTCCTGTAGAGTGTAGCCAGAAACGGGAGAATCTACTACTCAAACGTGACTCAACTGCACATGCGCATGAGCTCGCGCGTAACTGCTAAAACAAATCGAATGTAAACAGTTGCGACTTCACGCTCATTGGAAGCAATTTGTTGTTATGGAGCACTGCATTGTCTTCCTAAAGCCTGTGACACATTTTCAATTGGCAGACGCTTGCATGAGCACTGTGTGTCGTTGTTGTATATCGCGCATTTCCTTTGCAAAAGTTATTTTCGTTTTTTTTTCTCTCGTTTATGTTTTATTGTTGAAGTATTATTCTGCAGTAGCGGGATACAGTAATATCCTTTGTTAGAGTATCGGTTCTTACCAGTCAAAATTACAAAAATTTAACTGAAAACTGAAACATTGAAAAATTCCCGGAATTCTAAAGATATCCCGGGTTTTTCCCGGTTTTCTCCCGGATGAAAAAATTCTCGGGTTTTCCCGGATCTCCCGGTTGTCCCGGGTCGTATACATCCTGATTTTGTTTTTGACAGCACTTGGTCACAACAGTGAAGATTAGGTATTTTGTGCATGATAAATTTATTTAAAGTGCATAACTATGAAACTGAATGATTACATAGGCTCAATTGTGGGTAAAGCAGGTGGTAGACCTCGGTTTATTTAGAATACTGAGGAAGTGCAATCAGTCTACAAAAGAGATTGCTTACAAATCACTCATGCGACCCATCCTAGAATATAGCAGGAACCCACTTTAAATGATTGCTATAGGGATACACTACAACCCCCTAAATATCTCTCACACAGGGATCATGAGGACAAGATTAGAACAATTACAGCATGCACAGAGGCATTCAAACAATCATGGTTCCTGCAGTCCATACATGAATGTAATGGGAAGAAATCCTAATAACTGGGCTGGTACAATGGGACGTACCCTCTACCATGCACTTCACAGTGGTCTGCAGAGTATGTATTTAGATGTAGATGAAGATGTGCTGTAAGAGTGCCACAACTGACAACAAATGCAGTCTCGCTATGAAAAGAAATGGCATCCCAGACCATCACTCCTTGTTGTCAGGCCGTATGGCGGGCAAGTCAGGTTGGTACCCCACCACTGTCTGGGCATATCGAGAATTCTTCATTGTTCATCTGGACTCATTTCAAAGTGGAACTCATCACTGAAGACAATTCCACTCCAACCAATGAGATTCCAGGCCGAAGAAATGTCTGGGGACTGCTATGACTTTAATATTCTAATTAAATTACACAGTGACGAATATCTGCAGGAAACTGGACCATCGATTATGCATAGTTTAGCAGAGGGGTTCACGACCAACAGGCTAGCCATGAATTCTGAAAAGATCTGTGCAGTTAACTTTCACACCATACAAAACTTCAATCCTGCAAGCCTTGTTTTCACCACTGAAGGAAAAAAATTTCTCAAATGTGCATCAAACGAAGTTTTTAGGCATACATATTCAGGAGGATTTGACATGGGAGATGCACCTTAACAGATTAAATAAAAAACTGAATAAGATTACTGAATTTTCCATCAGTGCTTGGCAGAATATGATAAAACATTAAAAAGGAAAACACATCCATTCTGCAGAACATTAGGAAGTGTTTTCCTTTTTAATATTAAAAAACTGATTGCACTTACATTTGCTGTTAGGATTCTCACTCAAAATACAAGTTGCTCTTCAGTGGTGATAATGTACCATCCCACCATATGCCTTCTTACTTAGATTACATACATTAAATACATTTAAGGTACAGTTGAAAAAGCTCTTACTTGAATACTGCTTCTCCCTTGTCTCTTAATTTCTAGATCATCGTAATAAGTAAACTTCATTTACCAAATATCATTAATTACATACAGGATGCCCATAATTAAATTCTAGTTTCAATATGCTGTAGAAAGGGAACAACTCCTCAGAATGACGTAAAATTTGAACAGAATATTACTGATGCAGTGAGAAACAAAAACTGGACCGACAGATGGCACTGTAAGCGACAGAATATGCACACAAATAAATGTGTGGCATACAGCAGTTCCTCAATTTGCATCCGAGGTGGCCAGTATGACTACCTCCATAAAGGATCACATGCCACTGGTTGCTCATTAACTACAAATAGATCCGGGGTACGGCTATGGGCATACGCGTGACACCATCCTATGCCAATCTATTCATGGGCCATCTAGACGAATCCTTCCTAAACACCCAGAATCCTAAACCCCTCACCTGGTTAAGATACATTGATGACACTTTTGCTATCTGGATCGAAGGTGAGGACACCCTAATCCACATTCCTCGAGGACCTCAACAACTTCTCCTCCATTTGCTTCACCTGGTCCCACTCAACCCAACAAGCCACCTTCCTAGATGTTGACCTCCACCTCGAAGATGGCTACTTCAGTACCTCTGTCCATATCAAACCTACTAACCACCAGCAATACCTCCACTTTGACAGCTGCCACCCATTCCATACCAATAAGTGCCTTCTGTACAACCAAGCCACCTGTGATCGTCGCATCAGCAGTGACGCGCAGTCCCTCTCGAAATATACTGAGGGTCTCACTAAAGCCTTCACTGACCGTCATTATCCTTCTAACCTTGTACAAAAACAAATCTCCTGTACCTTATCTTTCGAGTCTCCCACCACCTCCCAAAGCCCCGCCACAGAGGAGCATTCCCCCTGTAACTCAGTATCACCGAGGACTGGACCAACTGAATTACATTCTCCACCAGGGTTTCGATTACCTCTTGTTATGCCCTGAAATGAGAAATGTCCTGCCTACTCCTTCCCACCCCTCCCACAGTGGTGTTCCACTGTCCACTGAACCTATGCAATGTATTCGTCCATCCTTACACAACCTCTTCTCCCAATCCCTTACCTCATGGCTCATACCCCTGTAGACCTAGTTGCAAGACCTGTCCCATACATCCTTCCACCACCATCTACTCCAGTCCTGTCACTAACATCACCTATCCCACCAAAGGCAGGGCTAACTATGAATCCAGTCATGTGGTCTACAAGCTAAGCTGCAACCACTGTGCTGCATTCTATGTAGGCATGACAACCAACAAGCTGTCTGTCCGCATGAATGGCCACCAACAAACTGTGGACAAGAAACAAGTGGACCACCCTGTTGCTGAAAATGCTGCCAAACATGCTATCCTTCAGAATCAGAATTTTATTGACTCATAACGTATAAGTTAAATCATTGATTTTATGTGCAGGAGACTTGTCAGTTTATAACTATGATAAATTATACATGAAATACAATATTTTTATATAATCACAATAAAATCTGAGTATTATTTATTATTATTGTTTTTATCCTGCTCAGATGGTCAGATCATTAAAAAATTCATCAACAGAGTAATAACATTTCTGCACGAGGGTGCTACACAATTCTCATTTTACTGCCTCAGTTTGGACCTTTCTAAAATTTGTGGCTTTCAGTTTATTGTATACTTTCAATCCCATATATTGTGGAGTCTGTGTAAAAAGATTGAGCCTGTGTGTACACAGCATGAATCTTTCTTTGTTCCTAGTTTCGTAACTATGCTGCATATTATTTGACAAAAAGAGTTTAGGATTATTACTTGTGAAAAGCATTATTTCATAGAGATACAATGAGGGAATGCTTAGTATCTTAAGATCTCTTAATAATGGCCGACAAGATTCTCTTGGCTTTGCACTGCATATGTTTCTGATAATTTTTTTCTGTAAATTTAATATTTTTCTCATGTTGCTAGCATTCCCCCAGAAGATAATGCTGTATTTCACTACTGACTCAAAGTAACTATGGTATACTACTTTTTTTGTGTCTATACTAGTGACATTGGCTAAGATTGTCATAGCAAACGCCAGACTGTTTAGTTTATTGTTTAGATAATCTATGTGTGAAGACCATGATAGGTTTCTGTCCAACTGCATTCCTAAGAATTTAGCAAGCTCTGCTTCATTTAGCCCCTGGCTTCTGTGCATAATGTGAATATCATTCATTCGAGACTATTTTGTCTTAAACTGCATCACCTGTAGGTCTTTTTTTTTTCTTTTTTTTTATATTTAGCTCTAGGCCATTTAGATGGAACCAAACATCTAGGTTTTCTATAGTTTCTATGACATTTTCAGGAATTCCTTCAGTGTTTTTATTTTCTACCAGTACTGATGTGTCATCAGCAAATAAAACAGAATGATAATTTATATTTATGGGTAAGTCATTTACATACAAAACAAAGGGGATCGGGCCCAGAATTGAGCCTTGTGGTACTCCCTGTGAGATGGTTCTCCACTTCGAGGAGTATTTCCCTTTGCTTGATGTTATGACAACCCTTTGCTTTCTCTCTGTTATATATGACTTACACCACTGTAAGGCACTAGCCATAACTCCATATTTTTTTCATTTTATATAGTAGTAAGAAGTGATTCATGCAGTCAAATGCTTTGGATAAGTCACAGAAGATTCCCACAGCTTTTTGTGACTTGCCCAATGTGGAACTAACTTCAGTCACAAATTCATTGATTGCATGAATTATACTTTTGCCTTTCTGGAATCCAAATTGATTTTTTGAGATTAAATTGTATTTGTAGTAGTAATTTTGAATTTGAGTGGCAACAATCATTTCAAATATCTTAGAAAACACAGGAATAAGGGAAATTGGATGGTAATTTCCCATATCATCTTTGGAGCCTATCTTAAATACTGGTTTGACTTCTGCATATTTTAGAAATTCTGGAAAGTACCCTTCTTCAAGTGATTGATTAATTATTTTGTGTAGTGGTGTGCAATTATATTTGTAGCTGCTTTAATGACTTTGGCAGGTATTTCATCCCATCCCACAGAATTTTTATTTTTTTAGGTTTAGTATAGCTTTTTTCTATATCTTTTACTGTTACTTTGTTAAATTTAATTAGTCTCTCTTTCTTGCTCTCACTTGAGCCAAACAAATGTACATTATCTTGATAAGAGTCTACATCAACATCAGATTTTGCTACATTTATAAAGAATTTATTAAAATTTTCTGATATCTGAGCGGGATGTACACTTATTTTGTCTTGTACCTTTATTTTAGAGATTTCCTGGTAGCTACATTTGAATCCAAGTTCAGATTTGACTACTGTCCATACTTTTTTGGAATTATTTGTGTTTTTTAAATGAATTTAGTGTTTGCCATTTCCTTTGCTGCTCTTGCAACCTTCTTAAATAGTTTTTTATATGCTTTAACATAGTTTATGAACTCAGGACTCTTATTTGATTTCAGCTCAGCATGTAGCTCTCTCTTTCTATTGCTAGATATTTTTATGCCAGTGGTAATCCACTTTAGTTTTGTTGTGACTCGCCGATCTTTCAAAGTGCCGCCGCGCAGTTACACGCGTCCTCTACATGCGGCGCTGTCTGCCGGTCATGCAGCAGCATTGCCACCTAAGTGGCCAGCCAGCCAGCGGCCGCTGGACTTGGACTCAGTTATGATTTGACTGTTAAAGTGTGCACACATATTACTCTGTTTACTTGATCTGTGACTTTCAAGTATTGTGTCTTCCTTGAAATATATTTGTTCGACTTAAAGTTATTACAATTGGCGACGAGGATGGGATTTTTCTTTTCCATCGTTCACCCACATGTTTCCCTGGCTACTTTAGAGCAACTATTGCAAGGTCTCATAGAACAGCAAACGCTTCTCACAAATGCGATTCGTGATTTCGTCGCGGCATCAAATGTGGGGCGTCTCTCATCGTTGTGTCTTCCTACTTTTCCTCCTTACGTCGAGACGGCAGAAGACTGGTCTGATTACGAAAAATGTCCTCGACAGCACTTCTTGGCATTTAATGTCAAAATTGTTGTTGTCGCAATTGGCTCCTTTGAAAGATCCTGTGTCTTTGTCCATTTCTGAAATGTGCTCACTTCTGTCCGTCTATTTTCAAAAGCAAACGCATGTGGTAGCCTCTCATATTGCCTTTTATCATTGTCAAAAACAACTGAATCAATCCTATCGCGCTTGGGCTGCTGAACTTCACGGCCTCAGTAGAAAGTGTCAATTTGTTACTGAAGTTCACAAAGAATCCTACGCTGATTCCATGGTATGGGATGCTACTATCCAATCGGTGCCCGACAAAGAAGTTAGGCAATGTGCTCTTCAGTTGGCAAATCCGACTCTAGATGAAGTCCTATCCATCACTCAGTCTTTTGAAATTTCTCGCGCCGCTGGAGCGCAAATAGAGGCATGGGCCACCGTCGGGGAAATACAACCTCTGTGCGCAAATCCGACTGCATACATGATGTTCATGAACATGACACTGATTCTGATTCTGTGTTGTCTGTGAATTGTACTTCTTTCCTTTCAGGGAAGTTATTCCTCACTTGGTCGAGATGTACGCATGCAGGTGGATACTGGTTCTGCTGCCACTATCATCAATTCTCAGACGTATCTTCAGTTGGGTTCTTCAATCCTGTCACCTGTCACTAGGCAATTACGGACTTACAATAAACAGAAGAATTCTCTCTTGGGACAATTTGATGCTAAGGTATCTTACAAATCTGTCGTTCGCACTGTTCCCATATTTGTGGTCGACCATTGTAATGCAGAGAATCTTTTTGGTTTCGATGCCTTTCGCGTTTTTGGGTTCTTCATAGATGACTCTGTCAATATTGTCTCTGATGCTATTCCTTATGCTGAATTGGATTCCTTGTCGACGACATTTTTGTCCCTTTTTTCTCCTGGGTTAGGCTGTGCAAATGACTTTGAAGCTCATATCACGCTCAAACCCACTGCTCGGCCTAAGTTTTTTCGGGCTCGACCCATTCCTGTGGCCCTTCATGATCAGGTCAAACTGGAGCTGGATCGCCTCACTGCTTCAGGGGTCTTGCTTCCTGTCACCTCCAATGAGTGGCCCTCTCCTGTCGTTGTCTTTGCTAAGCCAAATGGTGATATTCGTCTCTGTGGCGATTTCAAAGCCACTGTAAATGCGCAATGCCTTATCGATACTTACCCTATGCGTCGACCTGAAGAATTGTTCATTAAACTTGCTGGAGGCCAGTATTTTTCTAAACTTGACCTGTCAGAAGCTTATCATCAACTTCCTCTCGACACTGCTTCCCGGCAGTTTCTGGTCCTTAACACACCTTTCGGCCTCTATCAATACCAACGATTGCCATTCGGGGTTGCCAGTGCCCCTGCTCTCTTTCAGCGATTCTTGGAACAATTATTGCTCACTGTCCCTGGGGTAAAAAATTACCAGGACGACATTGTTGTCACTGGCTCCACCACTGACGAACATCTTCAAAATCTCCACACACTTTTTCATGTCTTACAGACTGCTGGTCTTAAATGTAATCTTCAGAAATCAAAATTTTTTTCAGGCATCTATCACGTACTTGGGGTTTCAACTCTCTCGGGATGGTATTCCTCCGCTTCAGCAAACTGTCGCTGCAATTGATGCCCTTCCTTGCCCTACATCTGTTAAGGCACTGCAGGCCTTCTTGGGGAAAATAGCATACTATCACAAGTTTTTACCGTCTGCTGCTTTTATGGCTCAGCCGTTGCATTGCCTGTTGCATAAAAACGTGGCTTTTCACTGGTCCGTGTCATGTGATGCGGCTTTCCAGAAATTGAAGACTATGCTGAAACAGGCCCCGTGCCTGGCTACTTATCGACCTGGCCAAAATCTTGTTCTTACCATGGACGCCTCTCAATACAGGGTCGGTGCAGTCCTTGGGCACCATTTTTCTGACAGTTCTGAACAACCCATTGCTTATGCCTCAAAAACGCTCACGGATTCCCAACAAAAGTATTCTCAATTGAAAAAGAAGCTTTGGCCATTATTTATGCTCTTCATAAGTTTGGTGTTTTTCTCTATGGATGCAAATTTCATCTTGTTACGGATCACAAACCACTTGTTTCCTTGTTTCATCCACCAACGTCACTTCCCGACAAGGCTGCACACCGCCTCCAGTGTTGGGCTCTTTACTTGTCTCGTTTCAATTATGAGAATCATTTCCGGCCGACGGCTCAACATGCGAATCCTGATGCACTGTCTCGCCTTCCCATGGATCCTGATCTGGCATTTGATAGGGACGAACTTTTGTGTTTCCACCTGGATGTTGCTGAGCAGCGGGTTGTGGACGGGTTCCCCATCACCGGGGATTGGCTGGCGGCTGCTACGGGTTCTGACCCTACCCTCTCCCAGGTTTTACACTGTATTCAAAAGGGTTGGCAAGATCGTCCATCCGCTAAGACTTCTGATCCTTTGCGGAACTACTACACTTGCGGTACCGCCTCACGGCTAGGGATGGTGTTATCCTCCTTTCCATCAACAATGCTTCGCTGCGTGTTGTGGTACCTGCGTCTTTGCATGCTTCGGTCTTGCGCCTCCTTCACCAAGGGCACTGGGGTATCTCTTGCACAAAATCTCGGGCGCGCTGTCATGTGTACTGGCCCGGCATCGACTCTGAAATCGCACACATGGTCGCTGCCTGCGGCCCTTGTGCATCACAGGCCTCTGCCCCAAAGTCATCTTTGTCACCATGGCCTTCGCCTGAGAAGCCCTGGGAGCGTATTTATGCTGACTTCGCGGGACCTTTTTTAGGTACTTATTGGCTTCTCATTATTGACACCTACTCTAACTTTCCTTTCATTGTCCATTGCACGTCGCCTACCACCGCAGCAAACACCAATGCTCTAGCTCACATTTTCTCTTTGGAAGGCCTTCCCTCTACTGTTGTTACTGATAATGGTCCGCAATTTGCCTCTTCCGATTTTGCACATTTTTGTGCCCGTTACGGCGTCATGCATGTCACAGCCCCTCCGTTCCATCCACAGTCAAACGGTGAGGCTGAACGAGAAACTCCTGACTTCTTCTGCTGATGATGTGCTTCTCCAATTTCTGGCTTCTTACCGTTTTACCCCCATGGGCGACCACAGCCTGGCTAAGCTCTTACATGGCCAACAGCCCCGCACGCTACTTCATCTTCTGCGGCCTTCCACCTCACGGCCGCGGGTGCCTTCGCTTGGCTGGTTCACCGCCAACGACCTTGTATGGGTACGGGGATATGGCAGGCGGCCAAAATGGAGTCCTGGCCGCATCTTATGACACTGTGGCTGACGCCTGTATGAAATCCAGATGGACACGGGTGTTGCAGTGCGTCATTCGGACCAGCTTCGGCCTCGTGTGCCGGCAACGCCTGTTCCGGATGCCGCTACACCACCTTCGGCTCTACCTGACTCTCGGGATACTGGAATCTCTCATTACTCACAACGCAGTCCTCTCACCATCATATAGGTGCCAGCGCAAGAACTGACGCCACCAGGAGACGTGCCCATGCAGGAACCAGATGACCATCATCTGTCGGAGCAACTCCACTCGCCTCCTTCTCCTACGGACGTGGACACATCGCCCATGTCTCCTGTTATGACAACCGGACTTGCCACAACGGGCAGATTGGTGCACAGGGCCCCAGCAGATTCGACCCTCACGTCTCCTGTCATCTCGACCCATTATCATCAGGGACACTTCCATCCATACAGGAAGCCTCCTCCTCGAGACTTTACGGCCAGTCAAACAACCCCTATGGACATTAGCAATCTACAGGCCACCTTCATCAAGATCTGTGCAAAAAATTCAAAGGGGGGAAAAGTGTTATGACTCGCCGATATTTCAAAGTGCCGCTGCGCAGTTGCACGTGTCCTCTACATGCGGCGCTGTCTGCCAGCCGTGCAGCAGCAGCGCCACCTAAGCAGCCAGCCAGCCAGCGGCTGCTAGACTTGGACTCAGTTATGATTTGACTGTTAAAGTGTACACACGTCTTACTCTGTTTACTTGATATGTGAATTTCATGTATTACATCTTCCTTGAAATATATTTGTTCAACTTGAAGTTATTACAAGTTTATTTGTTGCCCTTCTTGGACAAGCTATGGGTGGAAATGTTTCACTGAAGAGATGTAAAAAGCTGTTTAAATACTTATCAAAATTTCCTGAACACGAGTTTTCTTGTTGTAATGACCAGTCTACCTCATTTAATCTATAACAGAACAAGTTTATGTTTTCTTCACTGAACTGTCTTTTCATGAAGTATCTTTTCATGAAGCATCTCCTCCCACTTCTTTTGCTATTAATTTTTTGTAAGTTCAGTTCTATAAGCAGAGCAGAGTGATCTGAGATACCTAGGTTTAAAGAGAATTTGGCAGTGTCCTCAAATGAATAATTTGTTAAAATATTGTCTATGCATGTTGCTGTTCGCTCATTTACTCTGGTGAAGTCAGTGAAATTTAGTCTAAAGCAATATTCTTCAACTACGACAATAAACGTAGTTGACATGCTTGTTTTGCTTGCTATATCTATGTTAAAATTAGCAGCAATTACAATTTTTTTCCTATTTTCTTTAGTGAGTTTATATACGAGATTCTGGAATTTATCTAAGGATAATGTATATTTACATCACTACCTGGAATTCAGTATACAGAGATGATGATGATATTCTGTTGTTCTAGCTCTCCAGAACAACTTTCAAATACAAGCTCTTCATTTAGAAATTTAAAATTGTCTCTTTCTTTATATTCCAATGAATTGTTAATCAATGTACAGGAGCCTCCACAAATACTGTTTTGCCCACAAAAACAATTAGCTATCCTAAAATTTTCTAACTTATTTAGAACTGTGATTGAATCTTTTGTGAGCCAGTAATCATTTAGGCAAACGACTTTGATATTTCTTCCTTATGAAAGAATAATTTGCATCTCGTCAATTTTTGTGGTTTTATCTTGAGGATATGTTGCATTTAGGCCGTTTATGTTCCAGTGCTTTAGGAATGAAGACTTACACTTACTTATAGTTTCCAACACATCTTCCCTTGAATAGCCCCCTTCACTTTTACTGTTGAAGTTTTCTTTCCAGAGTGATGTTTTACACGATTGATGTAACATATCTCTGGAGCCACTTACCATAAAAAACGTTGTGGTTCTTCCTTTCTCTGAGTGGTGCGAGTTGATGAGTAGTGAGTTGGCATTTCACATGTGATTTCTGAGGTTTTAACTTGGTGTACTGTAGCTAAACTTGTTGGAGATCCTCTTCTTGTTTCTTCAGCTTTGTTTCAAATCATCGGAGTATCTGGTTCTTCAGTTGAAGCTGGCGATTCTGTTGCTGCTGCTATAATTATAGGTCACATTAAGCCAGGCTGATTTTGATTCAGTTGTCTCAGCATTACATCACGCAGTGCTTCTTTGCCTTTCATGTTTCTATGCAATCCGTGGGCAGTGAAGACTTCCCTTTTTTGCATGTCTGCGTTAATGTAAGTTGCACTGCTGAAAAACTTACAAATTTTTTTGATCTTTCGGTTAGTTGCTTCAGTTTCTGTGTTCACACATGATGTTTTCATGAGTCATGTCTCATAGGTATGCTTGTTATGAACACTTTCATGTCTGTAACCTTTTCCAATGCTTCCCTTAAAGATCTCAAGGCAAAACTTTGCCTAATTTTTTGCCTCATTTTTATAGACATCATTTCCTCCAGTTAAAATAACTAAAGAGTTACAACTTCCTTGGTTGATACATGTGTCAATGTATTGAGTACCTTCTTGTAGTGGAGCACCCGGTTTCACGAATTCAACAACACTTTGATTTATTATTTTTTCATTCATAATTTCTGCCAATCCTTTCCCATGACTATCAGCAAGCAGATAAATAATGCCAGCATTACACATTGACTGTTGTTTGTTGTTTTTGGTTTTGAATATTTGAAGTTTGGAAGGTAGGAGACGAGATACTGGCAGAAGTAAAGCTGTGAGTACCGGGAATGAGTCGTGCTTCGGTAGGTCAGATGGTAGAGCACTTGCCCGCGAAAGGCAAAGGTTCCGAGTTCGAGTCTCGGTCGGGCACACACTTTTACTCTGCCAGGAAGTTTCATATCTGTGGCACTTTCACTACTTAATATTCATCAAGCGGTGTCAGGAGAAAACACTTGCAAAAGATATGGAAACGTGCAAGCTTTTAGAGCCAGGGGCTCCTTCTGGCAGAAGGGCTGAAGGGGAAGCCAGAGAGATGACGGAAATGGAATTGCGAGGTTTATGAAATGTGGAGAGTTATGGAAAAGTTGTCCAGAATCCTTTGCCAGGGGAGACTTACTGGACATGATGAGAAGGAAAGACTCTTTCCATAACTTTTATATACATTTTCTTCTATGCCACTTGATGAGCAGATTTTTTTATCTATCCAGTTACACAATGATACACAATACGTTAAATCTACAGAAAATAACAATACCAAAAATTAAAAACTAAAAGGCTGAAGGTGGTGTGATCTACAGCATTAGGACATGAAAAACCAAAAATTGAGTGCAACTTGCATAATGATGGAGCACAAAATCTAGAGTAATGAAGAAGTCAGTTCGATTAGTATACACCATATAAAGGAAATTTTGTATACATGTCTAAGGACCTATATTAATATAATAGAGGGAAACATTCCACGTGGGAAAAATATATCTAAAAAGAAAGATGATGAAACTTACCAAACAAAAGCGCTGGCAGGTCGATAGACACACAAACATACACACAAAATTCTAGCTTTCGCAACCAATGGTTGCCTCGTCAGGAAAGAGGGAAGGAGAAGGAAAGACAAAAGGATATGGGTTTTAAGGGAGAGGGTAAGGAGTCATTCCAATCCCGGGAGCGGAAAGACTTACCTTAGGGGGAAAAAAGGACAGGTATACACTCGCACACACACACACATATCCATCCACACATACACAGACACAAGCAGACATTTGTCAAATGTCTGCTTGTGTCTGTGTATGTGTGGATGGATATGTGTGTGTGTGCGAGTGTATACCTGTCCTTTTTTCCCCCTAAGGTAAGTCTTTCCGCTCCCGGGATTGGAATGACTCCTTACCCTCTCCCTTAAAACCCATATCCTTTTGTCTTTCCTTCTCCTTCCCTCTTTCCTGACGAGGCAACCATTGGTTGCGAAAGCTAGAATTTTGTGTGTATGTTTGTGTGTCTATCGACCTGCCAGCGCTTTTGTTTGGTAAGTTTCATCATCTTTCTTTTTAGATATATAAGGACCTATATTAGGTATAAAACACACAAAAAGAGAGAATGAAGAAAAAGTAGCTCTAAAAAACCTATGAGGCTAATCCTAGTAGACACCACATGCATCCTCCAAAACTGTGGGTCAAGCTACAATATGTAACCACAAGCAAAGATAACTCATTGCAAAAAACCTACTTTACTGGATTCCACTGTAAATACCGTAAGTAGTGTTGAGCATCCTTTATGTTTTGCATTTGGTTACACTGGATGTGCTCAATATGCAGCTGCCTGAGCACTTATTTGGTAAGTTCTTTTTGCAGTTCAGCAATCAGCAGTTTGATTGTTTGTAATGGATTTTATGCTCTGAAGTTGGCCTTCTCATGTCCATGCCACATTTCTGGCCATTTTTAGTTGGTCATCAGTTAATATTTTTCCACCCATGAGTGGATCCTTATTGATTTACTCCTGTTTACTTCAAGACCTACTGGTTGATACCATATTTTTCATGCCTCACCTGCACAGGTTTTTGCATATTACTGGATATATTTGTTAATTTTTCTACATGGGTAATTTGGTTTTGTCGTATGCAATTAAGGTATGTTCTGCTGATGGTGTGAAGCCTTAACAGCCGTTCCAATGTGAAATCATGTTGTTTAGCATCTTAGTAGTCTTCATTAATCGTTATAGTAGCACCTGAAGATGGGATTTATGCCCCGAAACCCAGGTAGTATACATACCTTTATTTAAATAAAAGAACTTTGAAATTACAATCACCATGAAAATCCAAGTAACAATTGTCGATGTCCCACTAAGAATATATTATGTCCACAGTAAAGGATGGGAAATATGTAACAACTTAGAAATCATAATTTTGTTTCAACTGAGAGGTGATGGCTCTTTACACATAATCATTTGACCGAGAGTGGCTTTGGCTTTCTCAATAGGGACTTTAATTTCTATAGACTTACTGCTTTGGTTGTTAATGCTAGTTCCCAAATATGTGTATTTGTTTACAGACATACATACATTAATCCTTGTTCTACAGATAATGAATACGACATTTTGTAATGATGTGAAACGTGTCACTTTAACATAAGTTTTCTTTACACAAAATATTTTTTATTTTTTTTATTTTTTTTATATATTTTTTTTTTTTTTTACCAGTTACTACTTCATATCTTACTTGTTCACTAAGTTTACCATTAATGTTTAGATGACTGTTTGTTATGTCTTTCTTGCTGTGACCATTAATTTTGTTTTACATATGTTGATTCCTCGCCCACAATGGTACTACTTTTGTTGAAGGAGGAAACAAGATGCTGAAGACCATTTAAATTGTCACCAAATAGTACTGCATCATCAGCATAGCAGATATTGTTCAACAACTCTTCATTCAAGATAATCCCTTCTTCAAAATTTCCAAATCCTTTTCTGAATAAAGATTAAATATCAGTGGCAACAAAATGCATTCCTGTCTCACTTCTCGGCATATCTTTAATGTAACAGATTTCTCATTTCTGCTCTACTGCAGCATAATGATTTTAATACAGATTATGGTCTGAAGGTATTTGTTATCAATCCCACTATTTTTTTTTTTTTAGAAAATTGGTTACCTTGTTATGTCATACACTACTAAAAGCCTTTTGATAATAAAACAGGCATATACATCACACTTTATATTGCTTCATTGTGCAATAGCTAAAAAAAGTACAACAGTCAAGTTTTAAATGTACCTGTCTGCTGTTCAGTGCTTCCTCCTTGTAGTCAGAATTAGCAATCTATCATAATTCCTGAATTTTCCACTGTTCGATAAATTACAGTAGCTCAGATTTTCATTATTATGACCACTTTTGCCAGGTAATAGAATTCCTAAATTCAGCTGTGCCAAATATAACAAAGACTGTTGTGCAGGAATGAACTCTGAATAACTCAAACATTAACATCTTTAAATACAAAGTAACAGAGGAGAAAAGGAATTCTATGTATCAGGTGAAGTGGTCTGGTGCACAGTGGAATAGCATCTTTAAATATAAACTATCAGAGGAGAAAAGGGAGTGTGTGTACCAGGTGAAGGAGTATGGTGCACAATGGAATGAGTTCTATTCAACCTTGTTGAGACAATATGACTATCACTGCCCTGTCAGAGAAATCCAGAAGGCAGTAAAACATTGTCAAAATCTAAGTAGTTCTAGAACGAAACTATCACCCACTCTGATTAGGCTCAGGCATTTAAAGCTACCACACAGAGTTTTAAGCGAAAATGCAATCGGGCTGCGAAAAATTTTAAAGCTGAATGTCCTAGCCTAAAGTAGCAAACTAAGAAAAACAATAGAACAATCTGATAGCCTAAATAAAACAGTCGGAGGTAACTGACAAATATTGTAAATGTTCCAAGAAGATGAAGGCAAAACCAATGCGCTTAGACATTATGGTAACACTGTAAAAAAGCACAGTTGTTTACTGACAGTTGTCACATAACAAACAACTGCTCAGGATAACAAATAGAAATTGCATCACCCCGGTTGCCAGAACTCCTGAAGACACATGTTGACTGTGGATATTGTATCACAGATACAGTCCCTTTGATTGTTTGGAGATGTCACTAAATCCACCCAAAGATGTAAACACCCATGCATGAACAGCACCTATTAGATGGAGGGGAGCCGACAGCCAATCAGTTCCAGTTATTCTACCAGGAAGGATGTACATGGCTCGTGTTGTCAGTAGTTCAACCATGACTAGACAATCAATACTGTGGTTCGATAGTGTCCACATTGTTACTTTGTGCCAGAAAGTGCACTCAACAAGGGAAGTGTTCAGACATCTTGGAGTGAACCAAAGTGATGTTGTTTGGACATGGAGGAGATACAGAGAGACAGGAACTGTCCATGACATGCCTCACCCAGGCTGCCCAAGGGCTACTACTGCAGTGGATGACTGCTACCTACGGATTATGACTTGGAGGAACCCTGACAGCAACGCCAACATGTTGAATAATGCTTTTCATACAGCCACAAGACGTCATGTTATGACTCAAACTGTGCGCAGTAGACTGCATGATGCACAACTTCACTCCCAATGTCCATGGCGAGGTCCATTTTTGCGACCACGACACCATGTAGCGCGGTACAGGTGGGCCCAAAAACATGCCGAATGGACTGCTCAGGATTGGCATCACATTCTCTTCACTGATGACTGTTGCAGATGCCTTCAACCATGCAATCATTGGAGATGTGTTTGGAGGCAACCCGGTCAGGCTGAATGCCTTAGACACACTGTCCAGTGAGTGCAGCATGGTGGAGGTTCCCTGCTGCTTTGGGGTGGTATTATATGGGGCCAACGTACGCCACTGGTGGTCATGGAAGGCGCCGTAACAGCTGTACGATACGTGAATGCCACCCTCCGACTGACAGTGCAACCATATACAGCAGTATATTGGCGAGGCATTCGTCTTCATGGATGACAATCGTGCCCTCATGGTTTACTTCTTGTGAATGATTTCCTTCAGGATAACGACAAACTTGACTAGAGTGGCCGCATGTTCTCCAGACATGAACTCTGTAGAACATGCCTGGAATAGAGTGAAAAGGGCTGTTTATGGACGACATGACCAACCAACCACTCTAAGGGATCTACGCTGAATTGCCGTTGAGGGATGGGACAATCTGGACCAACAATGCCTTGACGAACTTGTGGATAGTATGCCACAATGAATACAGGCATGCATCAATGCTAGAAGATGTACTACTGGGTATTAGAGGTACCGGTGTGTATAGCAATGTTGATCTCTATGCCAATTTACTGTACTGGTTCCAGAACTCTCGGAACTGAGGTGATGCAAAACATTTTTTTAATGTGTGTATTATATTACTTTTATTTACCTTTTAATTTTAGCTCTTAAACGATCTGTGTAATTGACATTAGATATACATTGAAAATACACTATTTATAAGTCATAAATTTCTTCCACAAGAGAGAATTCAAACAAACTCCAGTACCTTGCAGCAGACATCCTGAATTTTTCCAAACAGTACCAAAATAAATCTGTTTGATTTGGCATAACCGCCATCCAGTGCAATTTTTACTATAGGAACAGTTGCCTTAGTTTTCATCAGCATGACTGCTAACTCAACACTTGCTTTCAAAATATTTACATCTGTGTGTGACAAGAGTTTCAACAACTTTTTTCCTTCTAAGTTGATATACTGCATACACTGCAAGAAAAAGAAGATATTGTCTGTTCCAAACTTAATTGTTTAGTAGAACCTATGTAGCACATATGTTATAGGTCAGATGTTAGGTGAAAAAATACCTGCATTTTACTTAAATATTGTAAATTCCAGAATGGAAACAATAAATAAAAGTGAGGAGAGGTAACCACTTACTTACTTATAGATGACTGATGGGTGGTACATGAAACTTACATAACAGCACAGATACATAACTAGCTTTGAGTTACAATCTTTTCTACTGTAGATAAACTTGCACACACAACCACACACACATGTAAAAGTACTCGACTGTTCAAATCAAATGGCTCTGAGCACTATGGGACTTAACATCTGAGGTCATCAGTCACCTTACTCGACTGTGTCTAAGCAAAATTGGCACAGATGATCATAATGATGTTCCAACTAATGGTAAGTGCACACCCCTGTCTTTAAGTAAACAGAATGAGATATACTTTCAAGTGCTTACATTCCAATTAACCTCTTATGTTGACTCCATGTTTGCTTGCTGACTAGTTGGACCTGAAGGAATTTTACACACAGTGTTTCATTTAGTACAGAGTCATTAATGTCTAGCTCTGGTAAGAGAACAGGGTATGAAATTATGGAAAATAAGCTAACACTGTATTCTTCCAATCCGCACAGTGAGAGACACTTCTAAATGTAACCCATGACATAAAGAGCTTTTTGATGTTTATTCCTGTGTTTACTGCATTTAAGCTTATTATTCAAATGGATGTCATAGGATTTTACACATAATGTTTCAGGTAGTATATGACCTACATGAAGTGGCAACTTATGTGTGTAGATGGATATGTGTGTGTGTGCGAGTGTATACCCGTCCTTTTTTCCCCCTAAGGTAAGTCTTTCCGCTCCCGGGATTGGAATGACTCCTTACCCTCTCCCTTAAAACCCACATCCTTTCGTCTTTCCCTCTCCTTCCCTCTTTCCTGATGAGGCAACAGTTTGTTGCGAAAGCTTGAATTTTGTGTGTATGTACGTGTTTGTTTGTTTGTCTATCAACCTGCCTGCACTTTCGTTTGGTGAGTCACATTTATATATATATATATATATATATATATATATATATATATATATATATATATATATATATATATATATATATATATATATATATATATATATGATGTGACTTACCATACAAAAGCGCTGGCAGGTCGATAGAAACACAAACAAACACATACATACACACAAAATTCAAGCTTTCGCAACAAACTGTTGCCTCATCAGGAAAGAGGGAAGGAGAGGGAAAGACGAAAGGAAGTGGGTTTTAAGGGAGAGGGTTAGGAGTCATTCCAATCCCGGGAGCGGAAAGACTTACCTTAGGGGGAAAAAAGGACGGGTATACACTCGCACACACACACATATCCATCCACACATATACAGACACAAGCAGACATATTTAAAGACAAAGAGTTTGGGCAGAGATGTCAGTCGAGGCAGAAGTGCAGAGGCAAAGATGTTGTTGAATGACAGGTGAGGTATGAGTGGCGGCAACTTGAAATTAGCGGAGATTGAGGCCCGGTGGATAACGGGAAGAGAGGATATATTGAAGAGCAAGTTCCCATCTCCGGAGTTCGGATAGGTTGGTGTTAGTGGGATGGGAACTTGCTGTTCAATATATCCTCTCTTCCCGTTATCCACCGGGCCTCAATCTCCGCTAATTTCAAGTTGCCGCCACTCATACCTCACCTGTCATTCAACAACATCTTTGCCTCTGCACTTCTGCCTCGACTGACATCTCTGCACAAACTCTCTGTCTTTAAATATGTCTGCTTGTGTCTGTATATGTGTGGATGGATATGTGTGTTTGTGTGCGAGTGTATACCCGTCCTTTTTTCCCCCTAAGGTAAGTCTTTCCGCTCCCGGGATTGGAATGACTCCTTACCCTCTCCCTTAAAACCCACATCCTCTCGTCTTTCCCTCTCCTTCCCTCTTTCCTGATGAGGCAACAGTTTGTTGCGAAAGCTTGAATTTTGTGTGTATGTTTGTGTTTGTTTGTGTGTCTTTCGACCTGCCAGCACTTTCGTTTGGTAAGTCACATCATCTTTGTTTTTTGATAAATTTTTCCCAGGTGGAATGTTTCCCTCTATTATATATATATATCTAAAAACACAGATGATGTGACTTACCAAACGAAAGTGCTGGCAGGTCGATAGACACACAAACACAAACATACACATGAAATTCAAGCTTTCACAACAAACTGTTGCCTCATCAGTAAAGAGGGAAGGAGAGGGAAAGACGAAAGGATGAAAATGTCTCCTTGTGTCTGTGTACATGCGGATGGATATGTGTGTGTGTGTGTGTGTGTGTGTGTGTGTGTGTGTGTGTGTGTGTGTGTGTGTGCGAGTGTGTACCCCTTTTTTCCCCCTAAGGTAAGTCTTTCCGCTCCTGGGATTGGAATGACTCCTTACCCTCTCCCTTAAAACCCACATCCTTTCGTCTTTCCCTCTCCTTCCCTCTTTCCTGATGAGGCAACAGTTTGTTGCGAAATCTTGAATTTTGGTGTGTGTGTTTGTATTTGTTTGTGTGTCTATCGACCTGCCAGCACTTTCGTTCGGTAAGTCACCTCATCTTTGTTTTTTTTATATGGATCTACAGAACTCTAATTAAATAAACAAAATAAAATCTATGTAGTGAGTAGCAATCTATCCTTTGTTGTTATTCCATCTACAATTTTCCACTGTTTAATAAGCAGGTGCTCACATTTTTAAATCAACAATGATGTGAAAGATGTTATAAGAAGTAAATGGATATATAATTTTAATTACAAGTAAACCATTTCTCATTTTGATCATATGAAATTTTTTTGCTGTCAATTTAAATTGACACTGTGATAAATTATTCATGTTCCGAGAAATTATTTACATTTTCCTTTCTCTAGATCTAAACAAGGTTACTTCTTGGAGTCTGGTAAACACTGGAGTATTATACATTCTGCTGGCTTGGTGACAATAGCATAATTAACAGAGTGTTCAGTGGAGCCCATAAAGGCTTCAAAATAATTTTTCAATACTTACAGTAATGGAATTTGCTAGGCGTAATTTTTCTTGAAGAAACAAAAGCTTTGCTAAAAGGGTGACAGAACTGGAGCAAATTTCAGTGTCTGGAGATTCACAAGCTTCATGCAGCCTTCTAAGGAAATTCCTTTGCTTTATATAAGCTATAAGAACTGGGGAAAAAAATAATAATTCAAAAGCTATTAGATGGAGTCAACTGTACATAAATGTTGAAACACAGTTTGTAAGATGTGTTAAAAGACTATTACACACTACTTTTCTGTAGAAAGCAGGCTAACAATCATTATATTAAATTTCATTGCAAAGACTTGAACTGTAACACATCATTTTAGGGAAAAATGATGGGTTAGACTCTCAGTCTTTCTAAATGATAAAAGGTGATTGTAACATTTAATAAACATTTTTATTAGTTGCTAAGTTTCAGATAGCATATTGTCAGAGAAATGGTTTATTATTATGTGCAGGTAATGCAAGGTATGTGGGCACAGCATATCTGCAAGATGGGATGACAAATTTAGTAAGTGTTGAAAGAAGAAGTATTGTTGATCAATACGTAAAACTAAGAAGTATTCCAGCTTTTTTTTCAGCCTCCAGCACTGAAGACACTGCAAAGTGGAAGAAGTTAATTAGCAAAAAAAGAAGAACGGTGTCCAGATGTTACCGGCTGGTCTGGATAGTAGTAAATGTTATGAAATAGGCGACCATGGAGAATACATTACACAGGACAGAGTAAACTCAAATTTAATAAACAGTTAACATTCCATTTTCGCACTCTAGTGAAGGACATGAATATACTGGTGTGATAGAACAGTAATAATAAGATTTTTAAGAAATTTATCGAGAAGAAATTGGAGGTATATGCTGTCATGAAAGTTTGCATGTTTTCGATCTTTTGTGTTAAGTGAGTTTAGCTTCTAGTGTAGTTTTCCATAACAGAAGTCACTAGTGTCGCATTATTTACTTGATTCCATGACTTCTGCAAATAGTAAATGTTCAGTGGACATCCAGCCTCAGAGCAGAGCAGAGATTAGCAGCAGCAGCTTATCTATCAGTTGTTCACAATTTGTTTACATCGTTTAGTACCATGGACCTTGCCGTTGGTGGGGAGGCTTGCGTGCCTCAGCGATACAGATGGCCGTACCATAGGTACAACCATAACGGAGGGGTATCTGTTGAGAGGCCAGACAAACGTGTGGTTCATGAAGAGCGGCAGCAGCCTTTTCAGTAGTTGCAGGGGCAACAGTCTGGATGATTGACTGATCTGGCCTTGTAACAATTACCAAAACGGCCTTGCTGTGCTGGTACTGCGAACGGCTGAAAGCAAGGGGAAACTACAGCCGTAGTTTTTCCCGAGGGCATGCAGCTTTACTGTATGGTTAAATGATGATGGCGTCCTCTTGGGTAAAATATTCCGGAGGTAAAATAGTCCCCCATTTGGATCTCCGGGCGGGGACTACTCAAGAGGACGTTGTTATCAGGAGAAAGAAAACTGCCGTTCGACGGATAGGAGTGTGGAATGTCAGATCCCTTAATCGAGCAGGTAGGTTAGAAAATTTAAAAAGGGAGGCAGGAGGAAGAAGACTTCTGGTCAGGTGAATACAGGGTTATAAATACAAAATCAAATAGAGGTAATGCAGGAGTAGGTTTAATGATGAAAAAAAAAAAAAATAGGCGTGCGGGTAAGCTACTACAATCAGCATAGTGAACGCATTATTGTGGCCAAGATAGACATGAAGCCCACGCCTACTACAGTAGTACAAGTTTATATGCCAACTAGCTCTGCAGATGACGAAGAAATTGATGAAATGTATGATGAGATAAAAGAAATTATTCAGACAGTGAAGGGAGATGAAAATTTAATAGTCATGGGTGACTGGAATTTGAGTGTAGGAAAAGGGACAGAAGGAAACATAGTAGGTGGATATGGATTGGGGGGGAAGAAATGAAAGAGGAAGCTGTCTGGTAGAATGTTGCACAGAGCATAACTTAATCATAGCTAACACTTGGTTCAACAATCATAAAAGAAGGTTGTATACATGGAAGAATCCCAGAGATACTAAAAGGAATCAGATAGATTATATAATGGTAAGACAGAGATTTAGGAACCAGGTTTTAAATGGTAAGACATTTCCAGGGGCAGATGTGGACTCTGACCACAATCTATTGGTTATGAACTGCAGATTAAAATTGAAGAAACTGCAAAAAGGTGGGAATTTAAGGAGATGGGACCTGGATAAACTGACTAAACTAGAGGTTGTACAGAGTTTCAGGGAGAGCATAAGAGAACAATCGACAGCAGTGGGGGAAAGAAGTACAGTAGAAGAAGAATGGGTAGCTCTGAGGGATGAAATAGTGAAGGCAGCAGAGGATCAAGTAGGTAAAAAGACGAGGGCTGGTAGAAATCCTTGGGTAACAGAAGATATACTGAATTTAATTGATGAAAGGAGAAAATATAAAAATGCAGTAAATCAAGCAGGCAAAAAGGAATAAAAAAGTCTCAAAAATGAGATCGACAGGAAGTGCAAAATGGCTAAGCAGGGATGGTTAGAGGACAAATGTAAGGATGTAGAGGCTTATCTCACTAGGGGTAAGATAGATACTGCCTACAGGAAAATTAAAGAGACCTTTGGAGAAAAGAGAACCACTTATATGAATATCAAGAGCTCAGATGGAAACCCAGTTCCAACCAAAGAAGGGAAAGCAGAAAGATTGAAGGAGTATATAGAGTGTCTATACAAGGGCGATGTACTTGAGGACAATATTATGGAAATGGAAGAGAATGTAGATTAAGATGAAATGGGAGATACGATACTGCGTGAAGAGTTTGACAGAGCACTGAAAGACCTGAGCTGAAACAAGGCCCCGGGAGTAGACAACATTCCATTAGAACTACTGACGGCCTTGGGAGAGCCAGTCCTGACAAAACTCTACCATCTGGTGAGCAAGATGTATGAGACAGGCGAAGTACCCTCAGACTTCAAGAAGAATATAATAATTCCAATCCCAAAGAAAGCAGGTGTTGACGGATGTGAAAATTACCAAACTATCAGTTTAATAAGTCACAGCTGCAAAATACTAACACAAATTCTTTACAGATAAATGGAAAAACTGGTAGGAGCCGACATCGGGGAAGATCAGTTTGGATTCCGTAGAAATACTAGAACACGTGAGGCAATACTGACCTTACGGCTTATCTTAGAAGAAAGATTAAGGAAAGGCAAACCTACGTTTCTAGCATTTGTAGACTTAGAGAAAGCTTTTGACAATGTTGACTGGAATACTCTCTTCCAAATTCTAAAGGTGGCAGGGGTAAAATACAGGGAGCGAAAGGCTACTTACAATTTGTACAGAAACCAGATGGCAGTTATAAAGAGTCGAGGGGCATGAAAGGGAAGCAGTGGTTGGGAAGGGAGTGAGACTGGGTTGTAGCCTCTCCCCAATGTTATTCAATCTGTATAGGAAACAAAAGAAAAATTTGGAGTAGGTATTAAAATCCATGGAGAAGAAATAAAAACTTTGAGGTTCGCCGATGACATTGTAATTCTGTCAGAGACAGCAAAGGACTTGGAAGGGCAGTTGAATGGAATGGGCAGTGTCTTGAAAGGAGGATATAAGATGAACATCAACAGAAGCAAAACGAGGAAAATGGAATGTAGTCGAATTAAATCGGGTGATGCTGAGGGAATTAGATTAGGAAATGAGACACTTAAAATAGTAAAGGAGTTTTGCTATTTGGGGAGCAAAATAACTGATGATGGTCAAAGTAGAGAAGATATAAAATGTAGACTGGCAATGGCAAGGAAAGCGTTTCTGAAGAAGAGAAATTTGTTAACATCGAGTATAGATTTAAGTGTCAGGAAGTCATTTCTGAAAGTATTTGTATGGAGTGTAGCCATGTATGGAAGTGAAACATGGACGATAAATATTTTGGACAAGAAGAGAATAGAAGCTTTCGAAATGTGGTGCTACAGAAGAATGCAGAAGATTAGATGGGTAGATCACATAACTAATGAGGAGGTATTGAATAGAATTGGGGAGAAGAGGAATTTGTGGCACAATTTGACGAGAAGAAGGTTGGTAGGACATGTTCTGAGGCATCAAGGGATCACAAATTTAGCATTGGAGGGCAGCGTGGAGGGTAAAAATCGTATAGGGAGATCAAGAGATGAATACACTAAGCAGATTCAGAAGGATGTAGGTTGCAGTAGGTACTAGGAGATGAAGAAACTTGCACAGGATAGGGTAGCATGGAGAGCTGCATCAAACCAGTCTCAGACTGAAGACCACAACAACAGCAACAACAGTTTAGAGTTGTTCTAACATTGAGTCCGCACAGGATACGGTGGCTAATGTGCAGTGACCAATTTTTGTCCAAAGTGCTTGGGTGAGTTCATGCATTTGTTTGGAAAGGGAGGGTGAAAGAGTTTCACCACCTTCTGGGGAGTCAGCGATGACAGACTCGAGACGCACACTCTGCAATCGTTCTCAAATGATTTTACAGAAACTATTCAGTAAAAAAGTTTCACTTTACTTGCAGCTTTATGTGTCAGGTTTATGATGATGTGCCCATCATTTCATTCATGGTCAGAGTTATTGTGATATTCATGTGGAAGTAAGAAAGAAGTTTTCAATGAAAAACTGGGGTTGCTATGATTTTGTGTTCGGTGCATATTACAGAATATGTTGTTGTGTATGAAATTTTGCTAACATATTGAATTTTACTTTAGACTTGTGTGGAGGTGTCTATCACCAATCTCATATTTACAAAAAGTGTGAGTGTAGGCTTCAATTTAGCCTTCCAGTACTCGGCATTTCCCCTACAGCACCTGCCCACAGCCCCCACCACTACTGCTCTCCCCATGTGTGTCCTGCCGTCTGCGCATCTACCAGCTACAGCATTCTGTGTGAACTATACTTTTGAGCAGAAGTGAACAGTAGCTGTTTATTTAGCTGTTTTTAGTAGTGCTATATATTTTTGTTCTAAGAGTTTGTGCGTTTTTTGATCTTTTATGTTGAGTGAGTTTACTTTCTAGCATAGTTTTCTGCCACAGAAATCACTAATGTCACTTTATTTACTTGATTCCATGACCTTTTCAAATGGTAAATATTCAGTAGCCATGCAGCCTCAGAGGCTCGAGTTTAAATCATGTTCTGCAAGTGTATATCCCATTAGTCAGCAGTGCAGCAGTTACTCAGCTGTTTGTTTTGAGACTAATGACCATTTTAATGAGTGGTTAGCCGCTCAGTTCAATGCCAGCTGTCACCTGTCACACATCTCCAGAGCATCAGGTTACATATTTAGCTTTTCCTGTGTTTTCTTAATGGTATATATTTGTTTAATTGCTTGTGTTTTTTGGTATTAAGAAGCTTAGTCTCACGTTTCCTGTTAGCTGTAAGTGTAAATTCAAGCAGTCTGTAGCTCAGTTGTCATTTCTTCTGAACAGCCAGCTACATAGTAAATTTAGGTATCGTCGTCCCTTGGTTACACATCAGGAGGGTAACAAGTTGCTTATATAGGTTTATGCCAGCTTTTACTGTTCACTCTTCAGTTAGACTTGCTAGGATTGGTAGGATGTATGCCTGCTGTGTATGGACACAGGAGCAGCTGGCTGCAGTTTACAAACAGCTGCAATCAGTTGCCTTGAGGCTACTGCCTCTCAGGTGTCACTTGTTTTGCTTAAGGGTTCTACGGCCAAGGCACCCTCTGGTGCAGTGGATCCACAGGGTGAGTGGCGGGTGGTAATGCATTCATGTTGCTTGAGACGGACGGCCAGTGTGGAGGCTGACCTTATGGCCTCACATATTCACCCTAGGAGTGAACAGGTGACTGTTCCCTCAGCAGCGTCCAAGGAGGAACAAGTGGGCAGGGGTTTGCTAGTTATTGGGGGCTCCAATGTTAGGTGCTTTATGGAGCTCCTTAGGAAGATAGTATTCAGGGCTGGAAAGAAAGCCAATTCACACTCTTTATGTCTGCCAGGGGGGGGGGGGGGGGGGTCCCATCCAAGATGTGGAGGCTGCCTTACTGTGGCTATCTATAGTTGGAGTCACGAATGATGGTGGTCAAGTTTAGGCTTGTTCTGCTCACCTACATCACGTATGCTTCAACAGCCAATGAGCATTAAGTATGTTCTGAGGGTTCTGCCGTGACTTCTGTAGCTAATGCCAGCATTAAACATGATTGTAGTGAGTTGTTTAGTGAATTTTGATTCAATTTGTTGCAAGTTGTCATCACTGATTGTGGTGGCAAGTTATAAATTCTGCTTAAGTAAGCGAGAGACAAAATTTTGCAGGATATACGCTTTCTTCAAGTGGTAGCATGCGCATGTGCATACCGCAATTGTTGCTTGGAATTCTCAACAATGCAATCCCCGTCTGTGTCTCGACATGTACAAACTGCCACCGTTCGTTGATTAGACTATAGCGTACAGGATGCAGTCGTCTGCAAATTGTGGCTCATGTTTCCACCAACGAAGCCTGCCGTATGGGTCCTGAGACCACCCTCAGTTCTTACAGGTGGCTGGCAGAAGTGGTGAAGATTGCTGGCCTTGTGCGCAGGGTGCAAGCAGAGCTCAGAATTTGCAGCATCGTTGCCAGAGTTGATTGGGGTCCTTTGGTTTGGAGCCGAGTGGAGGGTCTCAACCAAATGCAGATTTCTGGAAATGTGTTATCGGATGTGGATTTGTAGGACTCCTCTTGATAGGACAGGGGAGCACTACACAAAGGAAGCAGCTACTCGGGTAGCAGTGTCCTTGTGCTGTGCGCATGTTTTTTTTTTTTTTCAGGCTTGGCGGTAGTTTGAGGTACTCGCATGAACACTCACTAATCGATATGTAGATAGGGAAATCAGACTGTTCAGAGTAAAGACAGTTCGACTATAAAAAAATTATCAATAAATTGTCGAAGTATTTGTAACAAAGTTCCCGAATTTACTGCTCTCCAGGAAAGTTCTCAACCTCAAATTATTCTTGGGACTGAGAGATGGCTAAAACACAAAGTAAAAAGCTCTGAGATATTTAGCTAGTCTTGGAACACTTAACGGAAAGACACATTAGATGCCACAGAAGAGGAGTGTTCATTGCAGTCGACAAAACTATTGTCTCTATTGAGGCTGAAACTGAGTGTGATAGTGGAGTTATCAGGTCACGCATAACAGGTTTATGTGAAACCAAGTAAATTGTTGGATGTTTTTACCAATCACCTGACTCTGCTCTGACAGTTCTACAGTCATTCAGAGAACATCTATGGTCAGTTGTGCATAAATACCCAGATCATGCGATACTAGTTGGTGGTGGCTTTAACCTACCGAGCATAGACTGGGACGTTTATGGATCCATTGGAGGGGGTGCAGATAGACAGTCTTGTGAAGTACTTTCAAACATGTTTTCTGAAAACTGTCTTGAGGAGCTAGTTCAGCAGCCCACACACAATGGAAACACCTTGGACCTTGTAGCTACAAACAGGCCAGATCTTGTCGATAACATCAGTATAGAGATGGGGTTAGTGGTCATAATGTCATCATAGTGACTATGGTCATGAAAGTTAATAAATCAGTCAAGAGGGCTAGCAGAGTGTTTCTGCCAGAAAGAGCAGATAAGCAGTTGTTAGCATCTCGCTTAGACAATGAACTGCAATCATTTTGTTCCAGAATGATGGACACAACAGAGGAATTATGGGCAAGGTTTCAACAGATTGTAAATCATGCTCTGGACAAGTATGAGCCTACTAAGTGGGTTAAGGATGGAAAGGACCTAACAATGTTTAATAACGAAATTCAGAATATGCTGAGGAAGCAAAGGCTGTTGCACACTCGGTCCAATGCACAAATTACTTAATTTGCATTTATTGTGAACCTCTACACCAGCACAAAGTGCCAAGCGGCTGGAAAAAAGCACAGGTGACTCCTGTGTATAGGAAGGGTAGAAGAATGGACCCACAAAATTACAGACAAATACATTTAATATCGTTTTGCTGCAAAATTTTAGATTATATTCTGAGTTGAATATAAAAATTTCATAGAGACCATAAAGCTCATGTCCACAAATCAGCATGACTTTAGATAGTATTGCTTGTGCAAACTTGCTCTTTTCTTATGACATACTGCAAACTATGGACGGAGGGCAGTAGTCAGATTCCATGTTTGTAGATTTCCAAAAAATATTTGACATGGTACCCCACTGCAGATTGTTAATGAAGGTAGGAGCATCCAGAATAGCTCCCAGATATGTAACTGGCTCTAAGGCTTCTTAAGTAATAAAACCCAATATGTTGTCCTCGATGGTGAATGTTCATCAGAGACTGGGGTAACATCAGGAGTGCCCTGGGGAAGTGTGATAGGACCATTACTCTTTTCTATATACATAAATGATCTGGAGGACAGCATGGGCAGCAATCTGCAGTTGTTCACTGATGATACTGTGGTGTACAGGAAGGTGTTGAAGATCAGTGATTGTAGGATGATACAAGATGGCCTAGATAAAATTTCAAGTTCTTGTGATGGGTGGCAGCTGTCTGTAATGTAGAAAACTGTAAGTTAACACAGATGACAAGGAAAAACAGCATTAGTTGTGTCCTGCTTGACAAATTCATGTGGTTTAAACATTTGAGCATAACATTGTGAAGCGATATGAAATGGAACAAGCATGTGATGATGAGGTAGGGAAAGTGAATGGTCAACTGTGGTTTATTGGAGGAATTTTAGGAAAGTGTGCTTCATATGTAAAGGAGACCACATATAGGACACTAGTGTGGCCCATTCTTGGAATCTGGCCACTGCTCAAGTGTGTTGATTCACGCCAGGTCTGACTCAAAGATGTCGAAGCAGTTCAGAGGCGAGCTGCTAGATCTGTTACTGTTAGGTTTGATCAGCATGCAAGTATTATGGATATGCTTCCAGAACTCAACTGGAGGGAAGAAGATATACATTTTGAAGAACACTATGGAGAAATTTTAGAGAACCAGCACTCGAAACTGACTGCAGAATGATCCTGCTGCCAACTAACATACATTTCACGCCACCAACATACATTTCACATTGGGACCACGAAGATAAGATACGAGAAATTAAGGTTCATACAGAGGCACACAGACAGTCTCTTTTCCCTCACTCTATCTGCGAGTGGAACAAGAAAGGAAACAACTAGTAGGGGTACAGTGTATCCTCTGCCACACATTGTGCAGTGGCTTGCGGAGTATATATGTAGATATACCAATATGCAGCAATAGGTATATACATTACATAAGCTGTTATGTGAGTCAACACCTGTGAAAGGAAGGTATATGAGTAGAGGATTCTGTGCAATCTCAGTCCTGTTTAATGCTTCAATTGGAGATAAGGATTTAAGACATCTGTTGTCCAAACCTGGAGAGTGGTTATGTTATTTTATGCTGAGGGCACATACAGCCATTGCTGATATGATGCTCCTTATATAACCAGTGGCAGAACTGGGAAGACTTTTATTTAGTTCATGAGCTGATTTTTAAAATTAATACATTTATTGTTTAGTTTTCTTATTAAGACACATTAGCCTTAATAGGGATATACTGTCATACTTGAAGAAGGAAACCAGTAAGTTCTTCTCACATTACAATGTACCATATAAAAAGTTGAGATCCCCATCCTAAAGCTTTGTTTCTCCCAGTATGGGTCAAGAGAAAGGTTTATATAATATCAATATGGTGGAAGAAATTTAAACTCTTAGGAGAATCTGAAATCTTTGCATATCTGGTAGATTAACAACTACCAGTTTCCGACTTAGCTGCATCAAGCCTTCCATATTTCAGTGTCTCTGTAGCAGTATCTGTTGAGAGGCCAGAGAAACATGTGGTTCCTGAAGAGGGGCAGCAGCTTTTTCAGTAGTTGCAGGGGCAACAGTCTGGATGATTGACTGATCTGGCCTTGTAACAATTACCAAAACGGCCTTGCTGTGCTGGTACTGCGAACGGCTGAAAGCAAGGGGAAACTACAGCCATAATTTTTCCCGAGGGCATGCAGCTTTACTGTATGGTTAAATGATGATGGCGTCCTCTTGGGTAAAATATTCCGGAGGTAAAATAGCCCCCCATTCAGATCTCCGGGCGGGGACTACTCAAGAGGACATTGTTATCAGAAGAAAGAAAACTGCCGTTCAACGCATCGGAGTGTGGAATGTCAGATCCCTTAATCGAGCAGGTAGGTTAGAAAATTTAAAAAGGGAAATGGATAGGTTAAAGTTAGATATAGTGGGAATTAGCAAAGTTCGGTGGCAGGAGGAACAAGACTTTTGGTCAGGTGAATACAGGGTTGTTGTTGTTGTTGTTGTTGTTGTGATCTTCAGTCCTGAGACTGGTTTGATGCAGCTCTCCATGCTACTCTATCCTGTGAAAGCTTCTTCATCTCCCAGTACCAACTGCAACCTACATCCTTCTGAATCTGCTTAGTGTATTCATCTCTTGGTCTCCCCCTACGATTTTTATCCTCCACGCTGCCCTCCAATACTAAATCGGTGATCCCTTGAAGCCTCAGAACATGTCCTACCCACCGATCCCTTCTTCTGGTCAAGTTGTTTATTTATTTATTTATCTTACAGCTCGAAACATGTATTTAACATGCATGGGCAATGTTATAATAATTACATTCAGATTATTGATACACAATATAAATAGATTACATGCTACTAAGTAAAATATCATTGAATTATATTTAATATAGCATTCCTGAGGTCAAATCATGTCAGCACCATACTGTATGGGCACTTCAATACAAGCCATTTTTTTAACTCGTTTTTAAAAATTCTACCAGAAAGCTGTTTCAGGTTGTTTGGCAGAGAATTATAAAATATTGCTCCCTTAATGAATGGGGTATTTGTTGTTAGATTCAATCGTCTGCTCACCATATGAAAGTCTGATTTTTGTCTTGTATTGTAATCATGGATTTCCATATTCCTGTTTGTCACTTTTTTGTCTTTTTTCACTAATAATATTGATTGAAACATATATACTGCATAGATAGTCATAATATTAAACTTAATAAACAGGTTTTTACATGAAGTTCTGGGTCTTACTTTTGCCATAGTTCTTATTACTCTTTTCTGCAATACAAATACCCTTTTTATATTGTATTGGCTACACCCACCCCACAATACAATTCCATAAGATAGATGGGGATACACCAACCCAAAATACGCTATTTTTATTGCTTCTATATCTAAATATTGAACTAATCTCCTTAGTAAATACAGACTAGATGTTATTTTACCACAGACATGATCTATTTGCTGATTCCATGAAAGCCTGTCATCTATATATATCCCCAGAAATTTACATTCTGAACAGGTATTTTCCTGAATGTCCTCATTTAGAAAAGTATTTTTATTTGAACTACTTGTCTTAAAATAAATTAAATTAGTTTTGTTAATATTGACCCTCAGGTTTTCTTTTTCAAAATGTGTTTGGGCTTTTTCAACAAAATTCTGTACCACTGAATTTAGGTCATCATTACTACGTGCCCAGCAAAAACCCCAGAGGTGTCATCAGCATACATAGTAATACGATGACTGGTGTCTAATACTTTTGGGAAATCATTCACGTAGCAAATAAACAAGAAGGGGCCCAAGATAGAGCCTTGTGGCACACCAAAATTTATGTTCCTTATCTTTGATCTTCTTTTTGCAATTACCTCTCCATTATCATACACAACTTCTGTGCATTGTTGTCTATCTTTAAGGTAAGATTCTATTAAGAGCAACAGTTTCCCACTGACACCATTATAAGCAAGTTTACTTAAAAGAGCGCCATGATGGACTCTGTCAAACGCTTTGGAAAGATCTAAAAACACTCCTGCTGTTTCGTATCCCTCATTTATTTTCTCCATCAGACAGTGTACAAACTGTACTGCTGCAGATATGGTGCTCCGACCACTTCTAAAGCCGTGTTGGAAATCTCCTATTAAGTTATTCATATTATAGTGCTCAATTAAGATTTCTAGCATTATTTTTTCAATTAATTTACCAAACACTGACGTTAAGGCAACTGGTCTGTAGTTCTGTGGTTGTTTTCTTTCCCCTTTTTTATATAAAGGTTTAACTAAAGCAAGTTTCAGTTTCTTCGGAAACACACCTTCTTCAAGTACACAATTTATTAGATGGACTAACGGTCTGGCTAACTCACCCTTGCATTTTTTCAGTAGAAAAGGAGAGAATTCATCCCATCCAGCTGATCTTTTATTTTTTAAGTTGTCAATTAGCTCTGTTACGTCCTTGATGGTTACTGTAGGTAGCATACAAGAGTCCCTTTCCTTTTCCTTATCATATTTAAACGGCCTCTCCTGTTTCATGCAAGTATCATTTTCAATAGCATCTATAAAGTAATCATTAAATATATTGCTAACTATATAAGGATCAGAAAAATTATCATTATGTATACTTAACTCTATATTATTAATTTTAGTTTTTGAATCAGTGTTCCTCATATCATTAACTACTGCCCAGCACGACTTTGAGACACAGTCAGAATTTCGGATCTGTTTACTAATATGTTCTACTTTCCTTCTCCTTACTTCCTTGCGATACTCATATTTATATTTTTTATAATCCTCTTTATATGAATCAAGACTGGTTTCTCTGTGTAGCTTATACATATACTCCATTCCTTCTTTGAGTCTTTTCGTTTTTTCATCAAGTTTTACATGTTTGACTATTGGAGGTTTATTTTTATTTACATTCATCTTCTTTGCCGGGATAGTAATATCAATATGTCTAGTTAAAATTTTTAAAAATACTTCCCATTTGCTGTCAACTCCCCTTTCTCTATAAACTGATTCCCAAGATTCTTGACCCAAAGTATTCTTTAGCAAGGTGATGTTGTATTCAGAAAATAATCTTCTATTCTCAAATTTTTTGTTTTGTTTAAGTTTATTAAGACAACCAATCACTAATAATTGTCCTAGATGATCAGATATGTGCCCGTTTACAGTCTGTGCCGAAACAACATTTTCATAATTGGTCATCACATGATCTATGGAACTGCTGCTTGACTCAGTTATTCTAGTGGGCACATGACCAAGTAGATCTTTAATATCATAGGATCTTATGCAGTCTTGTAAACCTTTGCATTCCTGGCTGTTGCTTAGTGTGTTTATATTAAAGTCTCCTAACATTACAATATTTACTGTATTGCCACCCTTGCTTAGCTTCCCCAATACACTATCCAGTGCTTCCAGGAAAACCTCGAGATTACCAGAAGGGGCTCGATATATACCTAGCACAATAAGTGGGACGGATACAATCATTAACTTAATTATCACTGCTTCAAAGTCTTTCTCGATACAATAATCCTTAACCCATGATACGTTTTCTACAGAACTTATTAGGTTACATTTCCTTACGTAAGTAGCAACACCCCCTCCTTTATGTTCTGTTCTACAAAAAAACGATGTAAGATTATACTCCTGTAACTTATAATACTGAATATTATGGTTAGCTTTTTGATGCTCTGTAACCATGATTACATGTGGAGCTAGATCTGTAACTAAGGCCTCAAATACATCGATTTTGTTACCTAAGCCCTCAACATTATAATGTAAAAATGATACATTGGTACAATCATGAGAGGATATATCCTTCTCAAGGTTAACATTATCACACAAATTGATAGTTTCTAAATTGGGAACACTGAGGGACTTTTTTATCCTAAAAAATCAACAGTCTTGACACTGCAGTGAGGAATTATTTCGGTTTGCTTGCTCTGCAGGCATATATAATTATCACTTCCGTCTTTCGTGTGTATGACATCTGAGGTACAAGGTATCACATTTGAATTATCGCATTTTGTTTCCTCAATAGCTCTGTTGATGTCAGTTGCTAGAGTATTCTTGCCCAGACGATTAAGATGTAGTCCATGTACAGAGAAGCTGCTTCTTTGATAACTGTTAAGGTCCAGCAGTCTCACATTTTTTAACTTGGAGCAGAAATGTTTTAATTTTTTATTTGTAGATCGGATTTCTCGGTTCACACACGACCAGTCAGGCAGATCAAATCTCGCCGGAATATTTGACAAGATCACATTTGTATGGGACAACATCATTAACATAACAATCAACTTTTTAATAAATGAACTGGCCTCGTTGCAATAAACGTCATTTGAACCTGCTATAATAACAACAACATCACTTTCTGTAAAATCGGTGCAGTCGTTGTTTACAGAGCTTGTTACATCAACAAACTTCGCCCCTGGTTTAATAACGGATGAAATGCGCACGTTTTCTGTGGTCGAGTTAGACATACAATCTGAAATATTGCGTGCATGACTATCTCCGTAAATTTTAACATTCTTTTTAGACTGAAATTGAGCTTGTTTAACCTTAGGACCACTTTTTGTAGTTTTGGTGACACTACTTGCATTTGCAGTTGCACTTTCACACGTGGTTTTCAATTCTTGTTGTTGTTTTGTTTTATGTATTTCACCCACATCGGACTGTTTTTCAACTATTAATCTAGAATTTTCTTCCTTTAAACATAGTATTTCAGTTTTTAATGCCTGAATGTCCTTTTGAAGTAATTTTATAATTTCATTTTTGGAGTCCACTATAGTTGCAAGATCGGCCGTTTCGTTACGTAAACAAGCGTTACACGTCCACGGAAAATCTTCACTGATGTATTTTAAGTTTATTTTCGCGCACTTTTCGTGTAACCAATAGTTGCACTTGACACACCAAATACCTTTCACAACTCGCTTTTCACATTCTTTACACGAACTGCTTATTTTTTGCCTTTTGGACGAGAGCACAGTGCCACTACACTTTTCTATCGGCGCCATCTTTTCTAAAATATCTACATCAAGTTGTGCCACAAACTTCTCTTCTCCCCAATCCTATTCAATACTTCCTCATTAGTTATGTGATCTACCCATCTAATCTTCAGCATTCTTCTGTAGCACCACATTTCAAAAGCTTCTATTCTCTTCTTGTCCAAACTATTTACCGTCCATGTTTCACTTCCATACATGGCTACACTCTATACAAATACTTTCAGAAATGACTTCCTGACACTTAAATCTACACTCGATGTTAACAAATTTCTCTTCTTCAGAAACGCTTTCCTTGCCATTGCCAGTCTACATTTTATATCCTCTCTACTTCGACCATCATCAGTTATTTTGCTCCCCAAATAGCAAAACTCCTTTACTACTTTAATTGTCTCATTTCCTAATCTAATACCCTCAACATCACCTGACTTAATTCGACTACATTCCATTATCCTCATTTTGCTTTTATTGATGTTCATCTTATATCCTCCCTTCAAGACACCATCCATTCCGTTCAACTGCTCTTCCAAGTCCTTTGCTGTCTCTGATAGAATTACAATGTCATCGGCAAACCTCAAAGTTTTTAATTCTTCTCCATGGATTTTAATGCCTACTCCGAACTTTTCTTTTGTTTCCTTTACTGCTTGCTCAATATACAGATTGAATAACATCGGGGAGAGGCTACAACCCTGTCTTACTCCCTTCCCAACCACTGCTTCCCTTTCATGTCCCTCGACTCTTATAACTGCCACCTGGTTTCTGTACAAATTGTAAATAGCCTTTCGCTCCCTGTATTTTACCCCTGCTACCTTTAGAATCTGAAAGAGAGTATTCCTGTCAACACTGTCAAAAGCTTTCTCTAAGTCTACAAGTGCTAGAAATGTAGGTTTGCCTTTCCTTAATCTTTCTTCTAAGATAAGTCGTAAGGTCAGTATTGCCTCACGTGTTCTAGTATTTTTACAGAATCCAAACTGATCTTCCCCGAGGTCGGCTTCTACTAGTTTTTCCATTCGTCTGTAAAGAATACATGTTAGTATTTTGCAGCTGTGGCTTATTAAACTGATAGTTCGGTAATTTTCACATCTGTCAACACCTGCTTTCTTTGGGATTGGAATTATTATATTCTTCTTGAAGTCTGAGGGTATTTCGCCTGTTTCATACATCTTGCTCACCAGATGGTAGAGTTTTGTCAGGGCTGGCTCTCCCAAGGCTGCCAGTAGTTCCAATGGAATGTTGTCTACTCCGGGGCTTTGTTTCGACTCAGCTCTTTCAGTGCTCTGTCAAACTCTTCATGCAGTATCATATCTCCCATTTCATCTTCATCTACATCCTCTTCCGTTTCCATAATAATGTCCTCAAGTACATCGCTCTTGTATAGACCCTCTATATACTTCTTCCACCTTTCTGCTTTCCCTTCTTTGCTTAGAACTGGGTTTCCATCTGAGCTCTTGATGTTCATACAAGTGGTTCTCTTATCTCCAAAGGTCTCTTTAATTTTCCTGTAGGCAGTATCTATCTTACCCCTAGTGAGATAAGCCTCTACATCCTTACATTGTCCTCTAGCCATCCCTGCTTAGCCATTTTGCACTTCCTGTCGATCTCATTTTTGAGACATTTGTATTCCTTTTTGCCTGCTTGATTTACTGCATTTTTATATTTTCTCCCTTCATCAATTAAATTCAATATTTCTTCTGTCTACTAGCCCTCGTCTTTTTACCTACTTCATCCTCTGGTGCCTTCACTACTTCATCCCTCAAAGCTACCCATTCTTATTCTACTGTATTTCTTTCCCCCACTGCTGTCAATTGTTCCCTTATGCTCTCCCTGAAACTCTGTACAACCTCTAGTTTAGTCAGTTTATCCAGGTCCTATCTCCTTAAATTCCCATCTTTTTGCAGTTTCTTCAGTTTTAATCTACAGGCCATACCCAATAGATTGTGGTCAGAGTCCACATCTGCCCCTGGAAATGTCTTACAATTTAAAACCTGGTTCCTAAATCTCTGTCTTACCATTATATAATCTATCTGATACCTTTTAGTATCTCCAGGGTTCTTCCATGTATACAACCTTCTATCAAGACTTTTGGTCAGGTGAATACAGGGTTATAAATACAAAATCAAATAGAGGTAATGCAGGAGTAAGTTTAATAATGAATAAAAAAAATAGACATGTGGGTAAGCTACTACAATCAGCATAGTGAACGCATTATTGTGGCCAAGATAGACACGAAGCCCACGCCTACTACAGTAGTACAAGTTTATATGCCAACTAGCTCTGCAGATGACGAAGAAATTGATGAAATGTATGATGAGATAAAAGAAATTATTCAGATAGTGAAGGGAGACGAAAATTTAATAGTCATTGGTGACTGGAATTTGAGTGTAGGAAAAGGGAGAGAAGGAAACATAGTAGGTGGATATGGATTGGGGGAAAGAAACGAAAGAGGAAGCCGTCTGGTAGAATTTTGCACAGAGCATAACTTAATCATAGCTAACACTTGGTTCAAGAATCATAAAAGAAGGTTGTATACATGTAAGAATCCCAGAGATACTAAAAGGAATCAGATAGATTATATAATGGTAAGACAGAGATTTAGGAACCAGGTTTTAAATTGTAAGACATTTCCAGGTGCAGATGTGGACTCTGACCACAATCTATTGGTTATGAACTGCAGATTAAAATTGAAGAAACTGCAAAAAGGTGGGAATTTAAGGAGATGGGACCTGGATAAACTGACTAAACTAGAGGTTGTACAGAGTTTCAGGGAGAGCATAAGGGAACAATTGACAGCAGTGGGGAAAAGAAGTACAGTAGAAGAAGAATGGGTAGCTCTAAGGGATGAAGTAGTGAAGGCAGCAGAGGATCAAGTAGGTAAAAAGACGAGGGCTAGTAGAAATCCTTGGGTAACAGAAGATGTATTGAATTTAATTGATGAAAGGAAACAATATAAAAATGTAGTAAATGAAGCACGCAAAAAGGAATAAAAAAGTCTCAAAAATGAGATCGACAGGAAGTGCAAAATGGCTAAGCAGGGATGGCTAGAGGACAAATGTAAGGATGCAGAGGCTTATCTCACTAGGGGTAAGATAGATACTGCCTACAGGAAAATTAAAGAGACCTTTGGAGAAAAGAGAACCACTTATATGAATATCAAGAGCTCAGATGGAAACCCAGTTCTAACCAAAGAAAGGAAAGCAGAAAGATGGAAGGAGTATATAGAGGGTCTATACAAGGGCGATGTACTTGAGGACAATATTATAGAAATGGAAGAGAATGTAGATGAAGATGAAATGGGAGATACGATACTGCGTGAAGAGTTTGACAGAGCACTGAAAGACCTGAGCCGAAACAAGGCCCCGGGACTAGACAACATTCCATTAGAACTACAGACAGCCTTGGGAGAGCCAGTCCTGACAAAACTCTACCATCTGGTGAGAAAGACGTATGAGATAGGTGAAAGACTTCAAGAAGAATATAATAATTCCAATCCCAAAGAAAGCAGGTGTTGACAGATGTGAAAATTACCAAACTATCAGTTTAAAAAGTCACAGCTGCAAAATAATAACACGAATTCTTTACAGACAAATGGAAAAACTGGTAGAAGCCGACCTCAGGGAAGATCAGTTTGGATTCTGTAGAAATGTTGGAACACACGAGGCAATACTGACCTTACGACTTATCTTAGAAAAAAGATTGTTGTTTTTGTTGTTGTGGTCTTCAGTCCTGAGACTGGTTTGATGCAGCTCTCCATGCTAGTCTATCCTGTGCAAGCTTCTTCATTTCCCAGTACCTACTGCAACCTACATCCTTCTGAATCTGTTTGGTGTATCGTCTCTTGGTCTCCCTCTACGATTTTTACCCTCCACGCTGCCCTCCAATGCTAAATTGGTGATCCCTTGATGCCTCAGAAAATGTCCTACCAATCGATCCCTTCTTCTAGTCAAGTTGTGCCACAAACTTCTCCTCTCCCCAATCCTATTTAATACCTCCTCATTAGTTATGTGATCTACCCATCTAATCTTCAGCATTCATCTGTAGCACCACATTTTGAAAGGTTCTATTCTCTTCTTGTCTAAACTATTTATCGTCCATGTTTCGCTTCCATGCATGGCTACAGTCCATATAAATACTTTCAGAAACGACTCGTTGTTAACAAATTTCTCTTCTTAAGAAACGCTTTCCTTGCCGTTGCCAGTCTACATTTTATATCCTCTCTACTTCGCCCATCATCAGTTATTTTGCTCCCCAAATAGCAAAACTCCTTTACTACTTTAAGTGTCTCATTTCCTAATCTAATACCCTCAGCATCTACTGACTTAATTCGACTACATTCTATTATCCTTGTTTTGCTTTTGTTGATGTTCATCTTATATCCTCCTTTCAAGATGCTATCCATTCCTTTCAAGATTAAGGAAAGGGAAACCTACGTTTCTAGCATTTGTAGACTTAGAGAAGGCTTTTGACAATGTTGACTGGAATACTCTCTGTCAAAGTCTGAAAGTGGCAGGGGTAAAACACAGGGAGCGAAAGGCTATTTACAGTTTGTACAGAAACCAGATGGCAGTTATAAGAGTTGAGGGACATGAAAGGGAAGCAGTGGTTGGGAAGGGAGTGAGACAGGGTTGCAGCCTCTCCCCGATGTTATTCAGTCTGTATACTGAGCAAGCAGTAAAGGAAACAAAAGAAAAATTTGGAGTAGGTATTAAAATCCATGGAGAAGAATTAAAAACTTTGAGGTTCGCCGATGACATTGCAATTCTGTCAGAGACAGCAAAGGACTTGGAAGAGCAGTTGAATGGAATGGACAGTGTCTTGAAAGAAGGATATAAGATGAACATCAACAAAAGCAAAACGAGGATAATGGAATGTAGTCGAATTAAGTCGGGTGATGCTAAGGGAATTAGATCAGGAAGTGAGACACTTAAAGTAATAAAGGAGTTTTGCTATTTGGGAAGCAAAATAACTGATGATGGTCGAAGTAGAGAGGATATAAAATGTAGACTGGCAATGGCAAGGAAAGCATTTCTGAAGAAGAGAAATTTGTTAACATTGAGTATAGATTTAAGTGTCAGGAAGTCATTTCTGAAAGTATTTGTATGGAGTGTAGCCATGCATGGAAGTGAAACGTGGACGATAAATAGTTTGGACAAGAAGAGAATAGAAGCTTTCGAAATGTGGTGCTACAGAAGAATGCTGAAGATTAGATGGGTAGATCGCATAACTAATGAGGAGGTATTGAATAGAATTGGGGAGAAGAGGTGTTTGTGGCACAACTTGACAAGAAGAACGGACCGGTTGGTAAGACATGTTCTGAGGCATCAAGGGATCACAAATTTAGCATTGGAGGGCAGCGTGGAGTGTAAAAATCGTAGAGGGAGACCAAGAGATGAATACACTAAGCAGATTCAGAAGGATGTAGGTTGCAGTAAGTACTTGGAGATGAAGAAGTTTGCACAGGATAGAGTAGCATGGAGAGCTGCAACAACCCAGTCTCAGGACTGAAGACCACAACAACAACAACAACAACAACAACAACTGTAGCAGTTTCCTGTAAACCTACCTTTTTTCTATAAATGGATTTCCCTTCCCCTATCTTATCCTATCCCAGTAAGGTAAACCATACAATGAAGTTTGCCCTGTGTTAGAAAGCAAATGAAATTGTCTTTCGAGATTCATTTGATGTTCCTTGTCTGGACTAGAATGATGAACATTAGTTTTTAAAAAGAAGTCGTGTTATGATCTGTATGATGATGCATAGCTGAAGGGTCATTGGATGAGTTATGAATTTAAGCTTAAAACTGTGCTATAGTTCCTCTTAACAGCAATGTAACTGCAGTTGGATATGAGTCTGATAATAGCCATAAAAAAAGGTCATGGTTAGGTCCACAAGGAAACTGCATTACATCCATCGGACCACCTCAGGGTGAAAAGCTGGCACCCAATAGTGTCCCTGGCATGTTTCATCGGGATCATGTCAGCTGAATGCTGTGGCTAAGGTATCAATATGAGTTCACTATCACAATCTTCAAATCATTGTGGCATGATTCTAGCCTTATACACAGACACCCTATTGGAAGATGTCATCATGCTGGGAAAGACATTTGATTTTATTTGATTTTTTTATTGGTCCAGTTTTATCATACAGCACAAATTGTACAATTGATATTGGACAGGTCATAGATAAGTTATAATAATACGTAGTATTAGCAAAATAGTAGGCAAATTAAAAACAGGTACCTATTACAACTAATTTTGTTACGTATTCAGAAATTCTCTGGCAGAATAGAAACAGTGCTTTATTAGAAATGCCTTTAGTTTAGCATTAAATTTTGGATGATTAGCATTTTTTATTTCCTCTGGTATCTTATTGTGTTGTATTACACCAATGTTAATTATGCTCCTCCTGTAGGTGGTTGTTCTGTGATATTTTTGATGTATATTTGATTTGCCTCTGGTACTATAGTTGTTTACACTTTTGTTCTGTAGCAGTTTGCCTATTTTCAGGAGGTAGTTCCTAGTGAACAGGATAGTTTCATAAATGAATAAATTTGGAACATTTAGAACACCAAGCTTGGTAAAATGGGATTTAAAGGACTCCATCTTTTTAAGGCCACAAATTATTCTTAGAGCTCTTATTTGCATTCTAAAAACCTTTACACTGCAAGTTGAGTATCCACAGAAAACGGACTAGTGAGTGGAACTGTGCATAGTATGCCTGTAGTACTGTTGTTTTGCTTGTTGTAGCCTTTAAAATTCTTAGGCCATAGCACACAGATGATAGTTTTCTAGACAAGTTATTTATATGTGTGTCCCACTTTAAGTCTTGCTGAACCCATAGACCCAAAAATTTTGTAACAATTACATTTTCTAGAGGATAATTTTTAGTTGTGCTTGAATAGACATTTTATTAGTTGGAGGAATTAAATGAAAATCGACACATACAGTTTTTTCAGTATTTATAATGAGTTTGTTATTTGTGAACCACTCAGAAAGTCTTTTCATGGATCTTTCTGCTGTGGACTACAAAGTTTCTGCACTCGATCCAGTGAGCAATATGCTGGTGTCATCTGCAAACAGGATAGTTTTTTTGGAACTCATATATTCAACTAAGTCGTCCACATAAATCAAAAAGAGTAATGGACCTAAGATTGAGCCCCGTGGTACACCATATTTTATTTGTAATTCGCTAGAAAGAAAGGAGTTGTTTCTTGTTTTATTCATTTTGTTGAATTCATACTGAAGTGATACTTTCTGCCTGCAGTTTTTTAGGTATGAACACAACCTGCTATGTGCTACACCTCTTACTCCTTGTCTTTCTAATTTTTCAAGCAGAATGTTATGGTCCAGGACGTCAAAGGCTTTTGTCAGATCTAGAAAAATACCTGCAGCTAATTTATGTTGATCAAGGGATTTTAAAATGCAGTCTAAAAATTCGAAAATTATTGTCTGTGTAGATTTAGACTGTCTATAGCCATGTTGTTGTACTGTAAGAGGTGCATATTTATTTATGAAACTTAAAAGCCTGTCATAGAGGAGTTTTTCTAGAATTTTTGAGAAGGAACTTAACAGCGACATGGGTCAGTAGTTTGATATTTTTTCAGGAAACTTGAAGTGATGCATGTGATTCGCAGCAATGTTCACATAGTCCACAGCTGTCGTGGTGCCTTTGATTATTACAAGTTCAATGGAAGCCAAGGATGAATGTTCCGCACAGCTAAATTCTGCCCCCACCAGCTTGTGTCTGTGGTGCAACGCATGTTTCAAGCAGCCGTTCAGCTGCCTGACAGCATATCTGGACACGACAATCAACATGGTGGAACATTACGAATGGTTCATCCAACAAGGTGACATGTTTCCACACCCTAACAGAGATGTGGCGGTGCTGTGTTCTTTTACTGACCACAATCAATTTAGAAAGAATGTGTACATAATCTAGTAAGTAGTTTAAGAGACTAATTTATGGTGTTAGATTTGCAACTGGTTGGTGCAGACGACATCAAAATGGGTCAAATTGATCACGAGTTACTTGAATTGTAATTGAGTAGTGCATCAGGATTCATGGAGGAGTGTGGCACCTGGGTTCAGCCATTGTAATAAAAGTTGGGGTGGTTACGCTACCAAAGACACTAAAAACTGAGAGAGACAGTTTCTGTGGGGAAATACCCTTTAGTAATAGTGGTTGGACTCATCCCTGGACTTGAAGGATGGGAAAAAGCAAAAGTAATCCTTCTAGACAATATGTTTTACAGCAGACAGAGTGGTCAAAAAGTTATTCTAAGGAGTTTTCAGAGTGACTTTACACAAGAGGAACAACGTGGAGTGTCATAATATCAAAATTGTGTATTATTTGGAAAGTGATGTGTCTGATGTCACAGTCAGCTAAAAAATTATTAACTGGGGTTGGAGTCCCTTGTTTAAGGCAGATCATGACGGGTGCTGACTGAAGTTCATCTGATATTTGCAAAGTCAAAATATGAATAGTTCCACAGGAAGAGGCTTTAATTGGTGTTTCAAAGTTATATCTTTGACTGTGGAAATAACTACAGATTTACACAGGGCTAGCTCAGATGAACAATGCTTACATCATACCCCACAGTGATGGTGGTAAGTAGAACAGTGCTTCTTATCTTGCTGTGTTCTTTCTCAGTGTTGGCTTAAATAATCGCAAACGACCTTCTGTTCTCAACTGTTGGTGTCAGTTTCAGAACTATCTTGGTATTTCGTTTATAATGTCCTAAATAACAGCAGTATCATTGTGTAGTGTCATGTGGTTGCGAGATAGTCATATTTGCTGGAGAATAGCATTACTAGGAATTAGCGGTTACAGTGCAGGCTAAGTGATTTCTGGTGCATGGCACTGATGTACCCCAAACTAATAATAGAACATAGGGTCTCAACAATACACGTTGTTTTTAACAAATTCATGTGTTATTTATTTGACAGTCCTTTTATTCCTCTGTTAACGGCTGCAGACAGTTCGTCCTTAAAGATTTTACAGGATTGTGTTGTCATCTTTCTCCTATCTGTTCTAAATTGATGCTCTAATTATTTACCTTCTGGTGGGTGCAATCGGCTTGAGATTTTGTGTGACATCCATGGAGAGCAGGTGTGGCGTTCATGGCCTCTCATGTTCACTGAGCCTAGTGATGTCCTACTCACAGATGTTCATATTTTTTGTTCTTTTTCATCAAAGTTGATATTTTCCTCGTTTGATGGATGATTAATGTGAATTTTGTGAAGAATTTGTGAAAATATATTATATTTTAACTTCAGTCTTTCAGGTAAATTGTAGCAATTATTCTGGCACTATCTTTTTTACACTACAGATTCTCCACAGATACTGCTCAGAATTACTTTGATTTGTCTAACCCACGTCATATTCCAGAAATACAGGATTTTCTGATGTGCAATGATGTGGAAGACCCAACACTGTCTGAAGAATTTGGGGAGGAGAGTGACATTGGTTCTCAAGACGAGGTGAAAGCACATGAAGGCACTTCAGTAGTGGGACAAGAAGGCAAGGAGACATATGAAGATGAAGAAGGATGGGACAACAAAACAAGAAACTTTTTGAGAAAAGATAATAAGACCACATAGGCCAAAATGCCATCTGGGAAAAGATATTGCATGGGATCTCACAACACTGTCACTCACTTTCCTGGAGAAATAGGAAATGCTAAGAAAATTAAAACTGTAATTTATTCACTGATGACATTTTTGACACAACTGTCAGGTACAGTGACCAATACTAGAACACCAGCAAGGATTGTTTCTCCAGAGAAAGAGTCACTAGTTCAACAGATGTAATTGAACCACATGCTTTTATTGGCCTGTTGTGCCTAGCAGGAGTATACAGATGGGATCATCACAGTCTGGAGGATTTTGAGGGCCTGAAGGTGACAGCATTAAAAAATTCGGCCTCTGTGGCGCCTTATACGTCGCCTTTATTTTGATGACCGAAATACCAGAACCCAACAGAAAGAATTAGACTGACTTGGTCCAATTCGTTAAGGTTTCAAAAGATTCATGGAAAATTGTCAAAAGAACAATTGCATCAGGGACAACATTCCAGGTTTCAGTGGTAGATGTCTTTTTTGACAGTAAGTACCCCCAAAACCAGATAAATATGGAATAAAACATTATGCTCTTGTTGACGCTAAGATGATATACATAGTCAACATAGAGATTTACTTTGGACTACAGCTAGTGGGTCCTGTCTGCATCAGCAAGAAACCAAGTGATCTCACCAAGAAAACTGCTAAGCCTGTTTCTGGTCACTATATCACTGCTGACAACTGGCTTTCTCATTCTGACCTCATCGATTACTTGAAAAGAAGAAGAAGAAGAAGAAGAAGAAGAAGAAGAAGAAGAAGCTATCATTTGTTGGAACTGTCAGAAAAAATAAAAGGTAATTGCCACTATATTTTGTTGATGTAAAAGGTAAGAAACTATACAGCATAGGTTTGGCTTTAATGATGGGAAGATATTGGTTTCCTACATACCACGCCACAACAGAAATGTAATTCTTGTACCTTTGCTTCATAATGACAATGCCAGTGATCCTGAATCTGCAGAGAAAAATAAACCATAGATAGCAATTTTTTACAACTCGACAAAAGATGGCACTGATACTGCAGATCAATTGTGTACTACTTACAGTCTGAGCCAAAAAACAGAGTACTGGCCAATGATAATTTTATTCATAAAACTGAAAGTAGGTGGTATTAACTACCAGATTAGTTAGCTTGGAAATCAACTGAAAAACCTGTGTAGAAGAGTTTACCTAAAATCATTGGCCTTTGAGAGCTACACAGAAAAAAATACGAATAAGACTGGACTCCCCTCCAGACTGTAAGGCTGGCTGCAAATCATAGATGCCAACCTTGAGAAGTGGACATCAGTAATCATATGGCAAATATGGAAGCAGGTTCACGGGCTCTCCCACAGAAAATTTTAGAGGGGCTTAGAGTTTAATGTTCCATTCACATAGAGGTCATTTAGAGATTGCATCAAGGACGGGGAAGGAAATCGGCCGTGCCCTTTCAACGGAGCCATCCCACATTTGGCTGGAGCGATTTAGTTGGAAAATTTTAAAAATTAAATACTGTTTTAGGCTTTTAAACACTGTATTCCAGGCGCTTTCTGGCCCCAAATAAAGAACATTTTCCAGTAATAAAAATAACTTTAAATGAAAAAAACCACATTGAGTAGAAAAAGCTAAAAATCAATTTATAAACATAAAGGCGCTTTAGAAACACCTCTGTAATTTACGAATAGTGCAAAATCGATACATGTATATCTGTCACATTATTAATTAAAAGGAAAGTAAAACATGTAAACAAAATCCACTTACACCACGAAATTAGTGGCCTGTCTTCAGTATTTTACACAAAAATATTTAGTTTTTTCTCATTCACTGCCTCTTCTTCCTGGACCTGCCTCTACTTGTATATTACAGAATCTGCACTGGTAAAGCACTAAGCACTCCATCATCAGGCCACAAGTGCCCATCAGGACCATCCAACCGTCGTGTCATCCTCGCACTGGTGACTGACAATAATTTTCTCTTGAGAACTAATCTTGTTGCACTTCTCGCATCCTGAATCTGATCATTTGAAAACTTATTTTGGCAACATGCTCTTCCTGAAGACAAATGGTTCATTTTACTGATGACCAAAGCACTCAAACACCCATTACTCATACTAGATGGAAATTCAGTATTGTTTTTTCTAGCAATACTAAAAGCTCTCTCACAGACAGCATCACGGTGAGGAACAAGCAGTGGTGCAAGTTAAACTTGCTCAGTGGTGGATACTTTTTAATGCCTGATGCATCACACAAAGCAGGCATTTTGTACCAAGCAGTATTAGCTCTCTCTTCTTTCTCCATTCCAAAGTCATCAAGATGTTATCTTTAAAATTCCAATTCTGTGTCTGACTGCTTAGCTGAGTGGTAACACATGTGACTACCATGCAGTGGACCCGGGTTCGATTCCCGGCTGGATTGGGGATTTTCTCCGCTCGTTGACTGGGTGCTGTGCTGTCCTCATCATACTCTCATCATCACTGACACGCAAGTCGCCCAATGTCGCATCACCTGAAATACGGCTTGCAACTCGGCAGCCGAACTTCCCCGGATGGGGCTTCCCAGCCTTCAATGTCACACAATCATTTCATTTCATTTTTCCAATTCTACGGCGTTTTTCCCCTTTTTTTCTCTTCTTGCAGTCACTCAGAACATAAGGAAATAGCTCATGCAGTTGTACAACTGACAATAAAGACTTTTTTCCCTAGACCAAAATATCTATAACTTGTAAGTTTTTTAAGAGGTCATTATGTAGTGGAAATTTTTCTTTGCTGTAGCTACATGAATTGATAAAAATCATCTGATATCTTCATAATATTTTGTAACTATAGATTTTTCAAGCTTGATATGACAAATGTAGCTTCGAGTGGCAATATCTTCATCCCCTTTGTGATATTTATTTTTTTGAAATTTCAATTCCAGCAGACTACCAGAAGCAGGTAGTGCAGAATGATAAATCTCACAATCAAATGTGTAAATAAGTTATTATGATGCTATGAAGTCCGTGAATTACTGGCTCTTCTTTCTGAAGGAATACATTTGCTTAGGTAAATAATGAAAGGGCAACCCGATCCCCCAATTTATTATCCAACAATTACTGCAAAGCATGATGGGAACGTCGTCAAAGATACACACTACTCCAAGAGGTAGACCGAATGGCAAATCCTCCGTTGTTCGTAGAAACAATGCAAAGGGGTCAAAGGATTTTGGAGGACCCCAACCAACATGTATGCAGCCCTCAACACTGAAATTTAAGAAAGCAACTATGTTTGCAACCCTAAATGTAAACTCTCTAATTAAAGTAGGAAAATTGAAATTATTGATTGAAAAGCTGAAACAGAAAGAAATTTTAATATGTGCATTACAAGAAACAAGGTTTTTAGATGAAACTGCTTTAGATTTTGAAAACTATCGTTTATTTAAAGGAAAACCAGGTAAAATCTTAATGAAACAAATGCCATACCTGGGAACAGCATTTCTGGTACATCACTCAATTTTAGATTCAGTTACTAACTTCTACTCGAGTTCTGAGAGACTATCCATTCTTGAGATTAAATGTAAAAACAAAGGATACTCTATAATCAACTGTCATGCACCCATAAACCAGGACAACAAAAATAACCCGGAGAAAGTTGAAGAATTTTGGGAGATACTTGAAATGGAACTGGATAGATGCTCAAAGAAGAACATAAAAATGTTAGTAGGCGATTTTAACGCACAAATAGGAAGGGAGAAAAAATACCATGGAACAGTAGGCCTCTTCCCAGGTCACAAAAGAACTTCAAAAAATGGAGAAAGGCTTATAGAGGTATGTAGGCATTTCAACTTGAAAATAATGACAACACATTTCAAAAAGCTGAGCCGAAAAACTAAAACATGGAGATCACCAAATCCACTTCTCGGAGAATTCCAAATTGACCATGTGGCTATCTCACTTCATTGTCAAGAAGAAATTCAAAACACTAAAGTGCTGAAAAGCCTTGATGTTGATTCAGACCACTATTTGACTACGATTAAATTCAGACCACTCCCATTTCGAAAAGAGAAGAAAACCTTTTACAAAATTCCAAAATATAACACAGAAACTTTAAAAAATGAAGAAATTAAACAACGGTTTCAAAGAGCATTGCACAAAGATAGCGATGGCATATCCACAATAAACAAGGAAGCGGGATGGGAGGAGATCAAAAACGAAATAGTTGAAATAGCAAAAGAAAATTGTCTCGTGAAAAGAGTAAGAAGACATCCATGGTGGGACAATGAATGTGATGAGAACCTGGAGAAGAGACAGAAATTGTGGCAGAAATGGAACTCCACAAAAGATCCTCAAGATCTTGACAATTTTAAAATCCAGAGAAGAGAAACAGCCAAGCTTTTCCGTAATAAAAAAAGAAGACAATTTCAGGATAACCTAGAACAGATTGAGGAAGACTTTAAAAGAAATAATTCTAGAGATTTCTACAAAACTTTTAGAAAACAGCTAACCAAATACCAATCCCCAAATTTATGTTTTAAAGATGAAGAGAACAAGCTAGGTTTGACAAACAAGACTAATTGTGAAATATTAGCAAAATATTTCGAGAATCTACTAAATTGTGAACCACCCAAAGATAAAATGAGTTTTGAAAACCACCGAAATACTAATACCGAGTCAAAACCTCCAGACGCTGAAGAAATAAAACACATAATACACAGTCTAAAAAACAATAAAGCCCCAGGTGAAGACTCCATAGTACCAGAAATCCTAAAAATAATGGATACCAACCTCCCACAAGTTTTGGAACATATGTTTAAGAAGATCTGGGACGAAGAAAGAATTCCTGAAGACTGGCAGTGTGCCCTGATACACCCACTACACAAAAAGGGGGATAAGATGAATGTTAATAATTATAGAGGGATCTCGCTACTACCAGTAGGATACAAAATTTTGTCAAGGAAATTACTTCAAATCGTGGAGCCAGTTCTGGATAAAAAAATAGGTGAATATCAAGCAGGTTTTAGACAAGGTAGATCCTGTGTTGAACAAATATTTAACCTGAAAACACTAATTCGTTACAGAATCTCAAGAGGCCAGAGATTTGCAATAGTATTTGTAGATTTCAAAAAAGCATACGACTCGGTAGATAGAGAAACATTACTGAAAGTATTGGAAGAATTTGGGGTCGATAAGAAAACAATTCAAATTATCAAACAGACGCTAACAAACAGTAAGGCCAAAGTTAAATTTATGGGTGAAATTTCAAGGAAGTTCGAAATTAAAACAGGTGTTAGACAAGGTGATGGTTTATCCCCAATCCTCTTCAACTGCGTACTGGAAAAGATATTGAGAATATGGAAAGAAGAACTCAAAGGCACCAAGAATGACATCAGAATTGGAACAAAAAAAGAAAAAATAGAAGTGGACTGTTTAGCTTTTGCAGACGATCTGGCAATAGTTACAGAAAACGAAGAAATAGCTCAGAACTACCTGGAGAAACTACAAGAAGTTTCGGCCAGAGCTGGACTGCAGATTTCATTTGAAAAAACCGTGTATATGTCTAATCATAGAAATAACAAGAAAAATCTTATTACTAAATACGGCAATATTAAGAGAGTAGAAAAATTTAAGTATTTAGGTGAAATAATTCAAGTGAATGGTTTAGACAAGAGTGCAAACCAGGCGAGAGCAAGGAAAATGGAATTTGCTTTTCAAAAAACCAAAGACATATATAACAAAAAAAACATTTCGATTCAAGCTAAATTAAGACATTATAAAACTGTCATTAGACCAGAATGCCTGTATGCATCGGAGTGCCTAACTCTTAACAAAAAGGGGGAAATAGAAAACATGGAAAAGAAAGAAAGGAAAATTTTGAGAAAAATATTAGGACCGAGAAAGATTGGAGAAGAGTACAAGCTAAAGAGTAATAAGGAAATATACAAAACTATTGAGAAAGTGAGTGAGGCAATGCGTAAACGCAGACTAACGTTTTATGGTCACCTGTCGAGGATGGATGGAAACAGACTAACAAGAAAAGTGTTTGAACATAGTAACAGGAACGAAAAAACCAACAATAAATGGATACAGATGGTGAAAAAGGATTTGGCCTATTTTAATGTCACCCGTGAGTCAATCAGGGACAGGGAAAAGTTTAGACAAATAGTGAACGAAATTAAGTGTTTTCCAGAAGAAACGAAACTAAAGAATAATAACAGGAAATGGTCGGAAGAGCGGAGGAGGAACCACTCGAAAATGATGAGGAAATATTGGGAAGAGAGAAAAAAAGATAAAAAAGCCGGGCAAGTGAATTGTTGAACGTGGTCCAAAGATGGCCGAAATCGAAAGAAGAAGAAGAAGAAAGGGTATTATGCAAGAAAAGAAGATATAGCTTAGTTACCAGATCATTTAGAATAGGGCGTACTCTACATAAGAGAGAGTTGTTTACATTTTTTGAAGCTTTCTCACTGAAAAATTTTACAATATGTTCCCCACTGTTCAATTATACTTGCTATTGACTGGAGCACAGAGAGCCATCTTGAACAAACATACTTCAGTATTTTACTGGTTTTTGTGTCATATATATTTTGACAAAGTTTAAAAGTAGATTGTCTATTTGAACTCTTTTGGAGAAAGTAGAAAATATCTATTACAAATTCATCAGCATCAAAATATTGTAGGCTTTTCACACCTTTTTGTGCACCTAAATGAAGCGGGTGTTAGGAACAAGACTGAATTCTTCTGTGTGGTTGAACTTTCTCCAAAAAGGCAGCAACTCCTTTTATATATCCTACCATCGTATTTGCATCATAACGTGCAAATGAAATGCAGTTTTTCCAGGGAATTCCTTTTCTTAGCAGATCACCACTCAAGAGATTAAAAATTCCTTTGCCAGTATTTGAACTTGATTCCAGCAAGGATAGTATGGTGGTGCACATCTTTCCATGTTTCACAACAAGGTGGTTGTTGTGGTCTTCAGTCCTGAGACTGGTTTGTTGCAGCTCTCCATGCTACTCTATCCTGTGCAAGCTTCTTCATCTCCCAGTACATCAAGGTAAGCAATCACAATTGGATCTAATTTCACATTTATAACATCTGTGCTACCATCAGTTGCAAGAGCAAAGGTTTTTTTTTAATTATTCTGTTACATTAATCTGTGTTCCATATGATAAGAACTTATAACTGCAATTATTTTAATTCCTCCACAACTGTATCTCTGCAATCTGAGATTCACTGTACTAACACTTTGGTATTCCAAAACATTACTGTCTGAATTTGGTACAGTATTTTTCTCACCTTCACTTGGAATATCTTTTGGACTGTTTAATTTCGCATTGCCATTTGTGTCAGGCTTTTCTTTACAGACACTGCTAACAGCTGATGGGGAAAAAATATCTAATTCCTTGCATTTTTAACAAACAACTAAAACTTTCCTTAGCAACTAACACAGTGTTTTCGAATTCTAAATGAACGACTATTACCACTAAACACAACATAACAGTTACAGAAAATATCAGCAGTCTATACACAATACATGCGCACTAAACAGAAATATGCTGATCACTGGAAATATCACATGAAACTCAAAGGGGATTTTCCGATTTTTTTGTAGGGTCAGTCATTTGAATAAAAAATTTCAGAGCGCACAGGGTTCCTATTTATTAAGTACCGTAATTGTATTTTGTTATTATTTATTACATAATTTTTGTTCTCTTATGTAAATATCATGGAATTATGTTCTGAATGTATGCGTGTATTTTCGTTGCCTAAAGTGCGCGTCATATATCTTGGCGGCCGAGTTTAGGTTCGTTCTGCGCATCTGACGTCACAAAACACAGTCAGCCAATGAACAGAGAACGACGTTGCCAGATCTCGACAGCAGTGCAGAGCACGGACGAGTGTCTTCAGTTTTAGAAACGTTCAGTCATAAATAAAGTAATAGAACAAAAGCAATGTCTTGATAGCAGACTTTCTTTTACAGAAAGTTTGGAAAAAGCATTCTTTATACCAATTGCTTCATATTCTGTTAATTAATTAAACCAAACAAGCAATAAGACTCCTAATTCAGGCGATAGCAAGGAAAGGTGTTTGTTTCAATTTCACGAACTGCTTTTTCGCAATAAAGAACAGCGGTAATTGTTTATTTCCTATTGTACTTCGACGAAGCGTGAGTAATTCATAGTCATACCAACAGTGCTTATAAGTAGTTGCGTGAGGTTTTAGAGTGCTTATTGAGTTGCATTGTTCGATGAGCTGAGGTAGCGGGACGGTTAAGGTGTTGGGCTGTCAAGTTAAAGGTTATGAGTTCAAACCTTGTCTGGTGCTTAATATTTTCTTTATTTAAAAACAATATTGGAGTGCCTTACTTCACGAATTTTATTCGTTTGAATGAAATTTCTAGTGCTTTGCCTCTTCATTAACTTTTTCGCTGCTGCAGACACGTGCTCCCCGCATTACGCGCTGTGCACGATTTTGTCATCACTGCACTTCTCGCCTGTGCAGACACATGGTGTTCCCACTGCTTTGACACACTTATCATTCGATTTCACAAAAACTATTTGGCCAAAAAATTTTATTTTTACACGTCTTCTTGCCTGATACCTTCCCCCCATAAATGACTTAATTTTGTTTTGATGTGCAGCATTAAATGTAGTAAACCATTGCACTAAATTTTGAAGAGTTTGCAGAGGTAAAAGTCCATAGCGTATACTTTCCGTATGGTCGATTTTAGTTGCCACAATGTTGAGAATGAAATGTGGACAAGATACCTAAATTTCATATAATATTTACTGTATAACAATATCTCATTTAATTTAAGTACCACATAGGTGTCGTATGTAATATTGAGAAATATTCCGTCTTTCGCGACTGTAATAAAAGTTTTATATACACACGGCGCGTTTGGCTTTATTTTAAAGCACTTCCATCGGTGAAAGGTATGGCACATACACAATGGTATTCATGTTCTATTTCTTGTTTTTGTTCCCCAGTCGCAGTTTTACCAATGGTATTGAAATATATCCCTCTTCTGCAACTGTAATAAGCGACTTATTTAGACCAGACGTGTTTCTCTCTTTTGAAGCATCATAAGAGGACTGTATTTTGTGTCCTCCATTGCCAAGACACCTTTCGTAGTTTTGTGCTGCGGTAGCACAATATTCAACGTTTGTGTTGGCTCATCAGTGTTTTAGCAAATAAATGCTGTTTGTGTGTGCCACACACAAAATTATATTTGACATAGCTCTGAGCACTTCACTGACAGACGGTATATTCAAGTCCTAATGTTTTTGTAAGTCCACAGTTTTGTTTAATGTATTTTGTCTACTTCCTTTTGATTGATTGATGTGCTTTAAAATAAAGCCAAACGTGCCCAGTGTAAGTAAAACTTTTGTTACAGTCGCGAAAGGTGGAATATTTCTCAATATTACATACGACACTTATGTGGTACTTAAATTAAATGAAATATATAGGTATCTTGTCCACATTTCATTCTCAACATTGTGGCAACTAAAATCGACCATACGGAAAGTATACTCTATGGACTTTTACCTCTGCAAACTCTTCAAAATTTCGTGCAAAGGTTTACTATATTTAATGCTGCATAATAACTGCGTTGAACATCGAAACAAAATTAAGTCATTTATGGGGGGAAGGTATCAGTCAAGAAGATAGGTAAAAATCTAATTTTTGAGCCAAATAGTTTTTGTGGAATCGAATGATAAAGAGTGTCAAAGCAGTCGGAACACAATGTGTCTGCACAGGCGAGCAGTGCAGTGACAAAATCGCCCACAGCGCGGATTGCAGGGAGCATGTCTTTGTTGCAGCGAAAGGGTTAATGCGGCCGTGGTGGCTTTATTTCATGAACTGCGCGCTCCCCCCTACACGTAAGCTTGCGAACTATGCTATACTATGGCGCTGATTCTATTGGCGCGTGCGTCGTGTGCAACTGGCAACGCCGCAATCTCCAGCGTCTGGGCGGGCATGCGCGAGCCGCCAAGATAAAAGAATTGAACTATAGTACGCATGCACAGATTCACAGGTGGTTACAAGTTTCGCACACTGATGACATGTCTAGCAATGTTCTTAGTTCCACCGCTAGATGGCTGATGCACTGCAAAGAAATCATTACAATAGACAAAAAAATTTATTAGCATACATCTGGCAGAAAGCAAACAGTATTTTTCTGATTTTTTTTAAAAACATGGAATCGATAATGTCCATTTCCGCAATTTTTTAATATCTCCCCATAACTCTGTAATGAAGGTGATAAATCTGTAATAATTACAGACAAACCGTAATAGTTGGCAGCTATAGAAAATATTTATCCCCACTGAAGATAGAGAGAAATCACCATCTCTCCCACATCTGAAAAGACGTAGATGCACCATCTGCATTACAGAAATGGTTCGCAGAAGAATGTCCCTCTATGAATGTAAAAACTGTGATCTGCCTATAAAATTTACTGTTTTATAAATTTTTTTATGTACTGAATACTGCAACTGTTAGCTGGTGGTTTCAAAATTTCAGTCCTTTCTATTTTGTTAGTTTTGTAGCCAGTAAAAAGTTTTTTGGCATTCAGTTTTGTATGTTCTGTTTCCACACATTCCCATGAATGCCACTAATTATGTTTAAAACACTAAATTTGTCAATCTGAGATAACGGCGATTTCAAAATCTATTCCTGTCAGGCTCATTGGACTCGAACTCACGAGTCTCAGAATTGGGCTCAATGGAGGGTTAGTGCCTATAGAGGACGCATGTTAGAAAAGTGGTGCATTGTGTTGATAGGGAATGATATTTAATGCTGCTGTAGAAACACCACAGGTAACAAGTTACTGTAGAGATTTTTCTAAGCAGAAGGAATATTTAAAAAGCAACATTAGGTGGGTGCATTTGGATGGTAGCTATCCATTTAAAGCTAGAAATTGAGAGTTACAACAGTCTGTGAACCCGTCGCTGAGACAGGATAAGCGAGTGTGGTCAAAGCAGGCAGCAGTCCCTGAGACTGTGGAGACAGTGAGATGATGACATGCGATCTGTCTGCTGAGTGGACAAGCCAGCTGGCTTCTATGACAAGAAGTAGTAGGCTGGAAGTGTGGTGCAACTTCATGGTCACACTCCGTAATCACCTACACCATTCACGCATGCTGATGCTGATTACTTGAATCACATGATGTCCACCACATTAAAATCTAAATTCTAAACTCTTATCTCTACCAGTGAGTGGTGTTGTAAGACTTCAGGGCAATATGGCCGAGATTAAGTATACTGACGCAGAAATGGCTATGGAGTTGTTTGCTGTTGGTATTGAGCAGACGTTGCAGTTCTGCATTCATAGAGAGTTGATTGCAGCACCATGACACAATTACAAAAATTATGTCAAGTTCTTGGAAAAGGTTGGAACATTTTCATGGACATGATGGCAGAAATAAGAACACACAGCTGAGAGAATTTGGTGGTAGGCCCTTGTGAATGATGCATGGCCATGGTTGACAGCCAAACTCACAAAATGTGTAATGTGATGGTAGTCATTGTGGGGAGGGGGAATATGGCAATAAGCAAATTCCCCAAACACTGTTAAGCTAAATATTGTCTCAGTATAGGATCAGCTAGAGACAACAATGAGGTCTGAGGTCCCAACATTTATATTAAATATTGAAGAAGAACTCACTAGTTTGAGAGCTAAAGAAGTGTGGAATGGTGACATCATGTTTGCCCTTGGTAGGGTACGATAGGGGCGCATGGATACAAGCAGTCCACCTGCAGTCCAGGTAGCAAAGCGGATGAGGTGTTAAAGTGAACCTTGCCTGGGTGATGCCACGGTTACGCTTGACAAGCAGAGACACAGTGAATGCCTTGTATGCGGCAACTGGTGAACTCCTTGATAGTGGTTCAAGATATTCTGGCATTTTTGATGAGATCTAAGTGGATGACAATTTAGGTATTGCAAGGTTATTCTGAGAACAATAACACAATGCAGAAGGAAAAAGGGAAATGAAAGAATATTTAGTTGGAAAAGTATGGAAGCTTTGGTACTACTTGGTTTTATGCAAATCTACTGCAGAAGAATGATAATAATACTGAAGACATTGTGTTCAGTCTGAATTCTCCAAGTCATGATAACAAAACAGTCAAATGATTAGGATTTCACATAGATCAAATGCACAGCTGGGACACCCACACAGACGAATTATCTGACAGACTAGCACATGCCATCTATCTGCTGTACAAGCTGAAGAACAGTGTCAGTACAGAACTTCTATAATGTGCACATTTTTCGTCCTCCCATTACCACATGAGTTACGGGATACTATTATGAGGCAATTTTGTAGGTTCAAAATTAGTGATACATGATAAAAGAAAGCTTTATGTTGTATTTCAGGAATCAGCCCATATGGATCATGCCGAAATTATTTTAGAAACTAAATATAATGACAGTGTATATTTACAACTGCATTGCCTTTTTTAAAGAGAATCTAAGTAAATTTGACCCAAGGCAGACAGTTCATGACCCTAACACAAGAAGTGGACATGCAGTTAATGTGCCATATGCTATGCTTGCAAAGACTTGTAACACTTAAAATAACCTGGTCCTATTTCGAGAAATTACCTGAAAATTCCTATAGAGTGCCAGTAAATGAGTTTAAAAGTAGTCTTTCGAAATGGATGGAAAGGAAAGTAATTTACTCTCCTTAAGAGTTTCTTGAGTGTGTGTCAAATGACCCAAATTTCTTGTGAGAACGAACAATAAATTAACTACAAACTTTACATGTGCCACATTCTGAAACTATTTTAGTACTGTTTCATACTCTTACTGTTTATTATCTGTTTGATTACTTACTATCTTTGTCATTCACTTAACTATGTAGTTAATTTATCTTGTAATTGCTCTGTTAGGAAACTTTTGGTTGTTATTGGCAATTATTTAAATATATGCAGTGTATCTATCTTGGATTATTTTATTATAGTTAATGACATTTGACCAACTTTATATTAATATTGTTGTTATTATGCTCGAAGGTCAAATAAAACATTTGTATTTGTTCTATGAAAAAGAACTTGTTTCTAAAGTAGAGGACTTGGAAGTTGATAAAGCAGAACAGTTAAAAAGTGCAGAAGTGTCTGTGGAGGCAAGTGACAGATCTACAGATTTGTATTAGATGAGAAATTTGAATAGCAATCACTCTTCATATTAGATAATAATGCTACATTCCTTCCAGATGCACAGGAAGAGTGGTGCAAAGTGCAGCATGTATGTGACATGTTGCTTCATGGTAGGATGCTTAAAGAGTTCCGTTGTTTGTCTTTGAAGAGAGTACAAACAGAAAATTCTCCAGTCAAGCCAGGTTTTGATCATAAAGCAGTAACTGAAGATTTATTGCAAGAAGAGGCTCTAGTACCCAGTAATAGTAACATCAGTCCTATTATACATTGAAGCACCAAAGAAACTGGTATGGGCATGTTTATTCAAATATACAGATATTTAAACCGGCAGAAGACGGTGCTGCGGTCGGCAATCCCTATATAAGACAACAAGTGTCTGGCACAGTTGTTAGATCGGTTACTGCTGCTACAATTGCAGATTATCAACATTTAAGTCAGTTTGAATGTGCTATTATAGTCTGTGCATGAGCAATGAACACAGCATCTCTGAGGCAGTGGCAAAGTGGGGATTTTCCCATATGGCCATTTCATGAGTGTACCATGAATATCAGGAATACAATAAAACATCAAATCTCTGACATTGCTGTGGCTGGAAAAGGATCCTGCAACAATGGGACCAACAACGACTGAAGAGAATCGTTCAGCATGACAGAAGTGTAACCCTTCGGCAAATTGCTACAGATTTCAATGCTGTGCCATCGACATATGTCAGTATGCTTTATGCCTCACCTGGGCCCATCAACACCAACATTGGATTGTCAATGACAGAAACACATTGCCTGGTCAGACAAGTCTCGTTTCAAACCGTATCGAGTGGTTGGATGAGTACGGGTATGGAGACAACCTCGTGAATCCATGGACCCTGCATGTCAGCAGGGGACTGTTCATGCTAGTGGAGGTTCTGTAATGGTGTGGGGTGTGTGCAGTTGGAGTGATATCGGACCCCTGATATGTCTAGATATGACTTTGATAGGTGACACATACATAAGCATCCTGTCTGTTCACCTGCATCCATTCATGTGCATTGTGCATTCCACAGACTTGGTCAATTCCAGTAGAACAATGTGACACCCCACACATCCAGAATTACAACAGAGTGGCTCCAGGAACACTCTTCTGAGTTTAAACACTTCCTCTGGCCACCAAATTCCTCAGACATCAACATTATTGAGCATACCTGGGATGCCTTGCAATGTGCTATTCAGAAGAGATCTCCATGCCCTTGTATTCTTACGGATTTATGGACTGCCCTGCAGGATTCATGGTGTCAATTCCCTCCAGCACTACTTCAGACATTAGTTGAGTCCATGCCACATCGTCTTGCAGCACATCTGCGTGCTCGCGGGGAACCTACATAATATTAGACAGGTGTACCATTTTCTTCCGCTCTTCAGTGTAGTTGCAAGAGTAGGTAGTGTAGATTCCCAATTATTAATAGACAGTGGTTTGGAAATTTTTGCTGTTTCACTAGAATATTTTGAAGAAGTGCCAAACAAAACAGAAATGGTAGTTTTCACTGTGTCAACTGTAAATATTTTTGGAGCAACAGGGAAACTGTCTAAAGCTATCAGGCAAAAAGTGATGCTGCCTTTGCAATTTCATAATGTCTTGATGGAACACCAGTTTTTAATTACTCAGTAGCTTAGTGCAAAAATGATCATAAATGTACATTTGTTAAATCATTATTGTTGTAAACCAGATTGCGAAATATCTCAGCTGAAGCTGCAGTATGAGCAACACATATAATGGTGTCTTTCGTAAGATGAAAGGAAAAATGTTTGGGTACCTCAGGAGTTGGACTGCACTGAAGAATTGAACAGTGAGAACAAGATGAGAAGGATTAGTTTGTATGCGCTTAGAAATGAAAGAAAAACTGCTAAAGTAATCATAAGTCATTCTCTGGTGAATGAATAGGAAACAGTTGATGTAGAGTTAAGAGAAAGAATTCCCATTGATGAATAGGTACCTTATTGAAAAAGCGTAAAGGGTTTCTTTGGCTATGGGAAACTTTACAGTTGGACAATTGTGTGGGCTTCAACTGCATAGAACAATTCTTCTTTTCTCTGTTCTACTCTCTTTCATGGAATATTTTCTTTCCTATTATCTATGCAATAATGAATTTTGTGTTAAGTTTTGTTATTGATGATGTAGTTGAGGGCCTGATAAATTTAAAGAATAAATGGTGTGTTAGGACAAAATTTTGTGGAATATATGCAAGCATAAAGTGCTTATAGTCCCAAGTGATTGTAAGCAAGGTGTTTGAATATTGGCAGTAGGTCAGATCACCTAAGTAGTAAGCTGATAGAGTATTGGCTGATCTAAAAATGGCCATAGCAATGGCCCAAGTGACCACTGATATGAACAAGGTCGAAAGTATAGCAGTTAAGAATTGGTGCAAAATCTTTCACTTGAAAAGAGAAATGAGGCAATAAATTGAGGTAAAAGTATAACGTTTCTAGTTTTTGCAATCTAATGCTGTTGCTGACAATACTGGAACATCTGTTCTGAAATCAACTAAAAATTGAAGATGTATTGCAGTCCGTTGTGAACAGGCTGCGAGATGACTTAGCCTTCTCACTCTGTGCTATGACAAGAGTAGCATACTAGTTTTCCATCTGAACATTTGTGGAGTGTTGAGAAATAAATGAACATAAGAGTGTGTATTTTTCCACTTTCTGTCTGAATTTATAATGATACAAGCACACGGAATGTTTCTGTATCTGCTTATTGATCATGTTGCAGTTCGTAGTTTGTGAGTCTGTGTCATTAGTTCCAACAGCAGTCTTTCTAGGTGGGAAAGTCTCATTACAAGATGGAGGCAAAACAGTTTCCATACATATACACAAACTAACTGTGTGTCATAATCTCTAAGATTTGGTTGGCCACAGAAGCCATTGCTTTGAGATTTACATCTTGACTAACTGCTAGTGTAGGTTGTGCATTAGTTGGTAGTTGTTGAAGAAATATGGTTCTTAAAAAATCATCAGTTACTTGCATTCTGGCAAGAGCATGTATCTCTTGGAGCAAAGTAGATGGTTTCTTGTCTCCTAGTTCTACTTCGATTAACAGTTTTTTAACTTTGCATGTCTTGGTTCTTCAAAATCTGCTGTAAGACGTGTTATAAGTATGTGTAAGTGGAAGCTGATAATGGTTTACTCATGAAATTTGAAATCAGCTCACCAACTTTGCTATCACGCAGTCCCAAAACGAAGTGATATTTTGTCATCTCATTGCTAATATTTTCAGTAATAAAGTGGCATGATATTTGCATACTGGTGTCACTTGATGATGAGTTTGTCATTAAATAACATACTTAAACTGCCACAGTAAAATTGAAATAATGATTGGAGTGATTCTTGTGTTGTCACTACCGCACTGGGGTTGCCAGTTGTGGTTTCTAGTAAAAATAATTATCTATTTTGCACCACACAAATGAAACTGCAAAGAATATACTTATAACTTTGTTATTTGGAAATGACACACAGAGATAAACAAAAGAATAATTACTCCAATGTGTATTCATAAATTTAGCAGAGTTTAAATTTCACTGTGTCCCTTACAGCCACATTATATTTAGTTATGCAAAGAGTCTTCACTAGCTTAACGTTGTTCTTATTTATCAACTTCATAAATGACAAATACAATTAGGGAATCAAATAAAAGGAATGAAGAAGACATGATTGCTAGAGATACTCCCCTATGTATGTTAGTGTTTATATTTATGTAAGAGAATGGATTAAGCAGGCATGAGTACTAGTGATACATCTATAGGACTGTTACGTTTAGAATAAATAAGAAAATGGGCTAAGCAGCCTTGAGCTCTAGTGTAGGTTAAAATCAGGGTGGAGGCAGTTACGAAGGAAGTGTGATATTGGGAAATTCGATAGGTTTAATCCCAATGTTTGAAACACCAAGGAAAGTAGAGTTCTGTTTTACTCTTTGGTTACAAAGGTTGCAAATAAAATGGGAAGATTTCCAATTTTTCAAGATTGGCAAAAAGGTAGACTGGGTATGGGTCACAAGAAACTATTACCATGTGGATTAGCAACTGCTGATATTAGGGTATCAATCATCATGTCCAGAAATGGGGGACATTCTACCCACAAGCCTTTCCACTCCCAAAGTAGTACTCTGCTACCAACCCAAACTACACAACATCCTGGTTCATCCTTATGCCAATCTCATTGCCAGTCCATTGCTGGGAAGACCTAGATGCAAGACCTGCCTGAATTACCCATTCAGCACACTGTGCTCCAGCCCTGTCACAGGATTATTCTATTGTATTAGAGACAGGGCTACCCATGAAAGCAGCCATGGCAAACCAGTTGTGCTGCAGTTTCTGCAAGGCATTTTATGTTGGTATGACTGCCACCAGCAGTCCAACAGAATGAATGGCCACCATCAAACCATAGCCAACCCCCACAGGTGGCTCATTGTAATTTTGTGAGAGCATGCGTAGCACACACGGGGCACCGAGCTAGTGCTGCCCGTTCTTCCTTCCCAGGCTGCATTTCTTTCACCGTGCCCCTCCCTACCCATCCTCGCTCCTTCCCCATTGCTCCCTACTTCCCCTCTCATGGTACTCTGGTTTATGTTGACCTGGTTATCTACCTGCTTTCCTGTATTCCTTGTGATTTTACTCCTCTTGCCTGTTCTCTTTCATCCTTTTTTGTCCCCATTGGGGTTCCACCTCCGCTTCTAAATTTTCTGTCTTTAATGTGAGCCATCTGGGGAAGAACTCCCTCCCTAGCATCTACAGCGTGGATTCCTCTCTCCCCTTCCTTCCACACCGTAACCCCCCTAGGCCCTCTTGCTCACCAACACTTGTAGCCAGTCTATGTGGTGGGGCTGCTATGTACCCACCTGGCTGAGTCCCCTGAGAACACAGGGACCACACTACTGATACCTGAGCTGTTGCCTCCCCATGTATGCCAAGGAGTGGTTGCTTTTCATCATGGAGCATCAGAACTCCTGGCAGCAGCTGCTGTGCCAGACAGCCCTTGCTGTGGCTGGGTGGCGTCCATGGGGAGAGCCCTGATTGGATTGGTGGTATCAGCATGGTTGCTTGGCATATGAAATGCATCAACCTCCAAAAATATGGCCATTCTCAAATGGGTGTCTCTTCAAGTGGTAAAGGTTAATTGAATGCTGCTTTCTATGACCTTTCAACCTTCCCTTCCCTGGCTACGCCCTAGGAGGAGGGTCAGGCTCACCATCATGGATGAAACACTTTGCCCATTACCTACTCTGTACTATGATGGAGAGCAGCACATTCACCACCACGGAGCCATTGCTTTATGTGGAGAATATCGAGGACAAGTTTGGTGAAGTGTTATCTCTCATTAAGATGTGGTCAGACTCCCTGTTCATTAAAGTTTCTTGTGCTGCCTTGCAGCCCAATCTGCAGCTCTTCATGCTTGTGATTGTCTTGGCGACGTCCCAGTGTCTATTAGCCCTCACCAGTGTCTGGACATGGTCCACGGAGTGTTTTCTTAGGGACCTCATCTTACAAACTGATGAGGAACTTCTGGCTAATCTGGAATGACACGGCATTCAATTTGTTCAACAAGTGCAGAAGGTTCGTAAAGAAAGCCACCAATACTGGTGCCTTTATTCTGGCTTTCGAGGGAGATACCCTCCAAGACAAGGTCAAGGTTATGTGTTACCAATGTGACATGAAGCCACACATCTTGCCACCCATAAGCTGATTTTGGTGCTTGCGTTTTGGGCTACATCTTCTCGCTGTACGGCAGACCCTCTGTGTGGTGACTGCAGACACCCACTCCATGAGGGAAGCCCTTGTGTCAATTGTCATGACTGCCACACTCTATGCTTGTCCAGATTTCCCAGCTTATAAGAGAGAAAAGAAGACCAAGAGTACAAGTCCCTGGATTGTATATCTTTTGCTGAGGCTCGCCACCAATATGACCAACTCCAACCCAGTGTCGATTTCTTCTAGTTCTGCCTCTGTTACACTCTTCCCCCTCTCCCTTACCCCCAGGCACTGCACACCTCTCCCTGCGGTTCCCATGCTCTGCCCTCCAGGTGCCGCCCCCTCCCCTTCCCCTGGCTGAAGAAGTGTTCCCCTTCATCAGTGCCCATTGGTGACAGGACACCCCTACCCCTCCCCCCCCCCCCCCCCTCAATGTTGCCTGCTCTCTTTAGGTTCCAGATCTTGCACAAGCCTGCTCTCCCTACGTGCCCTGCCCTCCTCAACCTACAAAAGAGAAGAAGAAGAAACATATGTTACGGGTTAAGCCCCCTCCCCCTTCCAGTGGCCACAGGGGTGCAATCTACAATCTACCCCCTCAGAACTTGAGTCTGACATCTTATTTATGAATGTAAACCCATCCTCGTCAGTGGTGACATGATGTCCCCTTGGCTTCTTCATGTCTCACACAATAATCCAGTGGAGCTGCAAAGGATATTACCGTCACCTACTGGAAATACAACAACTTGTTTCCTCTTATTCTACATTCTGTCTTGCTCTTCAAGGAACATACTTCTGTAATGACCACTCTCCAACCATTCATGGTTATCGGGTGTTCTGTCGGTACTCTTCCGGCCCCAGGACAGCATCTGGAAGGATCTGCACTTTGGTTCCCACTGATGTCATTAGTGACTGGATCTCCCTTCATACCAACCTGGAAGCAATAGCTATATGAGTGTGAATTTGCAATGTCTACCTCCCTCCAGGTAGACGACTTCCTTATGTTGACCTCCCTACCTTAATACAGCAACTCCCACCCCCGTATCTCCTCCTCGGGGAATTCAATACACACCATCCCCTGTGGGGGAGTTTCACTTTGGTGGGTAGCTGTCTTCTAATTGATCAACTTATTACAGACTTTGATTGTGTCTCTTCAATGACATGTTCTCCTACCCACTTCAGTGCCACCTCATGGCACCTTTACTGTTATTGATCTCAGAGTCTTCTCCCTTGCTCTTGTGGCTTTCCTACACTGGTCACTCCATGATGATCTTTGTGACAGTGACCACTTTCTGGTGATTCTATCATTCCCTTGCTGCTGCTGCCACGCAGACAGGTCTCCATGTTGGGCATTCTGCAGAGCCAATTGGCATTTATATAGGTCTGCTGTGTGCTTCAACACCTCTCTCTCAAATTGGATTGATGTGGCCATGCAAGACTACTCTGCCACTATTCTTCATGCTGTTGGCATGGCTATCTCCCTATCCGTACATCCCCTTCGTCGTCAACCAGTACCATGGTGGACCCAGGACGTAGCAGTCACTATCCAAAACTGCCAACGGGCACTGTAATGATTTAAACAACACCCTTCACTGACCAACCTCATCGCTTTTAAGCATCCATCCATGCTAAGGCTCATTACCTTGTTAAGCAGAGTAAAAAGGAATGCTGGGAGCACTATATTTCCTCCCTGGGGACATATACCTCTTCATCACAAGTTTGACCCACGTTCCATAGCCTTCTGGGCCGCCAGCAACAACTAACTGCCAAGGGTTTATCCTACAAGGTACTCTGTGTACTGATCCATCAGTCCTTGCAGAGCACCTCGCAACAGCATCGGCGCCTTCTTCTTATCCTGCTACGTGTCTCTTGAAGAAATGATGAGTTGAAGAAACCCCCTCTGTTTCAACCCCCATAAGCTGAATACTATAATGAACCCTTCACTGAATAAGAATTCTTGCAGGCTCTTACCTCTTCACATGACACGTACCCAGGTCTGTATTCCATCCACAACCAGATGATCCAACACGTAGACATTACCCAGAGGCAACATATACTCAGGGTCTTTAACCTCTCTTGGCTCACGAATGCCTTCCCCTTGCAATGGTGAGACAATGTAGTTGTCCCTGTCCTTAAGCCTTGGAAGAACCCTATGTCTCTCGATAGCTACCAACCGATTAGCCTGACCAACTTACTTTGTAAACTGCTCAAAAGGGCGGTTAGCTTCCTATTATGTTGAGTACTTGAATCTCGGGGCCTTTTGTCCCCATATCAGTGTGGATTCTGGGAAGGACCGTCTACAACTGGCCATTTACTCAGATTGGAAACAGCAACCCAACGGCTTTTACTAACCGCCAACACCCTGTCGTGGTCTTCTTTGTCCTGCGGAAGGTATACAATATGGCTTGGCGCTGTCACATTTTAGTTACCCTCCATGACTGAGGCTTTCACGGTTTTGATTTTTATCAGTGAGATTTTAACCCACCGCCCCTTCCGGGTTCGAGTTGGCACTTCACTAAGCACCCCTCAGATCCAGCAGAATGATATCCCACGGGGTTCTGTGTTAAGTGTCACACTCTCCCTCATTATCATCAATGGGCTTGTAATCTCTGTTGGGCCTCTAGTTACCCTGGCACTGTATGTCGACCATTTTTGCACCTGGTGCACTACCACTTGGTAGCATCTGCTGAATGCCAGTTCCAAGACATGATTCTACGGGCCTCTGTGTGGACCCTTTCCCATGGCTTACAGTTTTCTCCCTGTAAAATGTGGGTTATGCATTTCTGCCATCGACCCACAGTACAACCCGATACATTATTTAGGCACCCAGCATCTAGATTTTGTAGCACAGTCTTGGGGCTTCTTTTTGATAAAAAACTGATGTGGTTGCCCCATAATCGCAACTTGAAGACTACATGCACGCAGAAGCTTAATGCTCTCCACTTCCTGGCCCACACATCTTGGGTTGCAGACCATTCTACTCTTCTCCATCTTTACCGTGCTCTGGTTTTGTCCAGACTATATTACGGTTGTCAAGTTTATGGCTCAGCAGTTCCATACACTCTGAAACTACTTGACCCTGTTCATCATTATGGGATTCATCTGGCTGCCGGTACCTTTCACACTAGTCCCATCGACAGTCTCCTTGCAGAAGCGGGAATTGCTCCTCTACAAATACGAGAGAGTCATCTACTGGTTTTCTTAAATAATCAGCATTCGACAGTTCCCTGGCCATCCTATGTACCCTGTCCTTTGCAAATGAGGGATATCTCCATCTTGACTTGCTGGAAAGTGCCCTATGTATTTCCTTCTGCACCCCCTAAGATGGCGCCTCGACCATGGATTAAAACTGAACTATTCCAGAGTCCTAAGGTCTCTGTCGCCCCTATGATACTCCAGTGTGTTCTATGCTCTATCCTTGAAGAGTTCCAGGGTGCTACTATCTTTTACACTGATGGTTATAAAACAACTGATAAGGCAGGATATGCTTTTACATCTCCTACTGGCAAGGAAGAACATTTACTGCTGCGATCATGCAATGTGTTCACAGCAGTGTGGTTGTGGAGCGAGACTGATGGTATCCCATATACTGGTGGAATGTCCCGCTCTTTTGGCCCTTTGTACCAAGTATAGCCCTCCAGATTCCTTGTCTTTAATATTAGCAGACAATTCACAGATGGTTGAACTAGTCCTCAGTTTCCTTTGTGAAAGTGGTTTTTATTTTCAATTAAAAGGTTTTGCTTTCCTCCAGGAGCAGGGGCAGAGTGGTTGTGGTTGGGGCCTCTCTTCATGTTTTCTGGGTTGGGACCCATGACCACTCCCCATTCACAGGGTGCTCTTTTATCCCCATTTTCTTCCAGTTTCAGCTTTGGCCTACCTTTCTGTGCCTTCTACAGTGTCTGTTTTTAGCCTCCTCACTTTATGGTTTGACCCTTCTGCCTGGATCTGCCCCGTTTTAGCAGACGCCCCCATCTTCAGTATGTAAGTTCTGAATAGTGGGACTGATGAACTTGCCATTTAGTCCCATAACCTCCCTTAATCAATCAATCAATCAAGCTGTAGTCAAGAGAGTTGACCATCGTGTGGTGGAACATGCCACTGAATACAGTATGCTCAGGTTCAATATCTGCTTCACAAGCTGTGTCATCTGGATCCTTTACCACGGTACCAGCCTCTCTGAACCACGCTTGCCACATGGATCATATCCCTAGAAGACCTTGATGCAAGACCTGCCTGATTTACTAACCTAGCACATTCTACTCTGGTCCTGTCAAAGACTTATTTTATTGTATCAGAGGCAGGGCTACCTGTGAAAGCAGCCATGCCATACACTAGCTGTGCTGCAGTTTCTACGTAGTATTTTATGTGGTGTGACCAACAACCAGCTGTCTAACAGAATGAATAGCCAAGCTGTGGCCCGAACAGAGTTGACTGCTGTGTGGCAAAACACACCACTGAGCACAATATTCTCAAGTTCAATCGCTGCTTCACACCCTGTGTCATCTGGATCCTTCCTTGCAGTGGCTGCCCCTTTGAACCACACATAAGGGCGTTAGCCTTGCAATAAATCCTTCACTCCTATATTCCTCCTGGCCTAAATATTCGCTAACCCACTGCACCCACACCCTCAACCCAACTGTCTCCCCCTCCTTTGTTCTGTTATCATCTCTCCAATTACACATCCATGTCATCACCATTGTGCTCCATGCCACTCCTCAGCTACGGTGCTCATGTGTCGCGTTCATAGCCTGTATAACTGCTGCCTTGCCCTCCCGCACTCTGAGACCACACACCAGCTGCATCCATCCGATCTGCCAGCTAACCTTTCCCAACTCCTCTTCCCACTTCCCATCTATTTCTCCCTGTACCCACCCCACGCCACCCTACACAATCTTTCACCCCAATCCACATTGTTGTTGTTGTTGTGGTCTTCAGTCCTGAGACTGGTTTGATGCAGCTCTCCATGCTACTCTATCCTGTGCAAGCTTTTTCATCTCCCAGTACCTACTGCAACCCACATCCTTCTGAATCTGCTTAGTGTATTCATATCTTGGTCTCCCTCTACGATTTTTACCCTCCACGCTGCCCTCCAATACTAAATTGGTGATCCCTTGATGACTCAGAACATGTCCTACCAACCGATCCCTTCTTCTGGTCAAGTTGTACCACAAACTTCTCTTCTCCCCAATCCTATTCAATACTTCCTCATTAGTTATGTGATCTACCCATCTAATCTTCAGCATTCTTCTGTAGCACCACATTTCGAAAGCTTCTATTCTCTTCTTGTCCAAACTATTTATCGTCCATGTTTCACTTCCATACATGGCTACACTCCATACGAATACTTTCAGAAATGACTTCCTGACACTTAAATCAATACTGGATGTTGACAAATTTCTCTTCTTCAGAAACGCTTTCCTTGCCATTGCCAGCCTACATTTTATATCCTCTCTACTTCGACCATCATCAGTTATTTTGCTCCACAAATAGCAAAACTCCTTTACTACTTTAAGTGCCTCATTTCCTAATCTAATTCCCTCAGCATCACCCGACTTAATTAGACTACATTCCATTATCCTTGTTTTGCTTTTGTTGATGTTCATCTTATATCCTCCTTTCAAGACACTGTCCATTCCATTCAACTGCTCTTCCAAGTCCTTTGCTGTCTCTGACAGAATTACAATGTCATCGGCGAACCTCAAAGTTTTTATTTCTTCTCCATGAATTTTAATACCTACTCCAAATTTTTCTTTTGTTTCCTTTACTGCTTGCTCAATATACAGATTGAACAACATCGGGGAGAGGCTACAACCCTGTCTTACTCCCTTCCCAACCACTGCTTCCCTTTCATGTCCCTCCACATACTGAAAAGAAATCTGGCATTGTATATTCAGCTGGTACACTGTAGCTGTGTGTGTATGTGCATATTTACGTCTTCTAGCTTGTCTGAAAGCATTAAAGAATCTGTCTAAAAACCACCAAGTTTTCATTCTTTCTTTGTGTGCTCGTTCACACCTCAATGGTTCTACTATCTGGTAAGTGGTCTCCTTTACTACCAAATTATTTGTCGGGTTTGTTTGGCATGAACTGAGTAAACCTACTTCTTGGTTCCCTTGGACAGCAGGGGCAACTTTCCAAGAACTTGGAGCACATTTCAGAAGTAAGAGTGAGATCTTCAGCAGGTGTGCATTGATTTCTCATCAAAATGGAAAAATCTGATAAATTTGTGAAATCTATCCCTGATGAAATTAAGCCGCTGTCCCAAGAACATGACCAAAGGTTATCAACTGAAACACCTTCAACACAAACAGTGCACATCTGGTGTACATGATGGTAACCATTGCCCCCAGTTCTACCAACAACATGATCCATATGATCTTTCTTTCAATTAATTATGAGTATTTAATACTGTGTGTCTTTAATGATACATTGTACTATTCATCAAAAAGATGTTGGAAGTCACTAACAATGGAGTCATTCACTCTGTGGCATGCATTTGCAACATTTCTTCCTCTCTCCTTCCAGGCAAAGGCAAGTTACTGATGTTCAATTCCATTTTCTTTCTAGTGGCCATCTTCACTGCTGGGGTAGTTTACTCCTGGGACTGTTGCACAGACAGCTGAGATGGCGACACATCTAATAAAGGTAACTTCTACTCTGATCTCACTACTTTTATCGTCAGTTGCCTCTGGCAGAAAATCCTCATCTGAATATGATAAGTCACTTTCTGATTCAGTACCCAGCTTCCACAAAATATACAAAACCTCTTCATTTGTAAGAACATGCTGATGGGATGTAATTCAAACACCCATCACCTGCTATAGGAAAAAACAAAAAGAAAAAAACCTTGCACCTGACAAGTCAAATAACAACAGCAGCACTTGAAATATGGCTGGAATGTTACACGACTATGTCCAGAATGTAAACATTTTTGACTATGCATGTACATTAATTCAGGCATTGATTGTTGACTGAAGCAAAATTCATTATAAGTAACTTTGTAATTATGGATACAGCAGGAGGTATGTCAGGTGTCAACTGGCTCCTCCTGCTTTTCTAAATATACTTCACGAAATTCCAATGAAACTGTGACACATCAGTAAACTGCAGTACACTGTAGTCACAAGTAGACACAAGTAGGAGGTATTTTGATGGAAGAATGTTAAAACCTCAATTTGTTATTGCACAAATAAAAGTTGAAAGATGACTTTTGACCCCTTTCATTTTTATAGTGTTAATGAAAGATACAAAAAAGTAACCTCTGCCAGGGACTTTTCAGTCATTTTGGCAGCATAGATTCATGTAATTCAGGTCCAGCTTCAGTTTGAGCTATACCCAAAAAGAGACAGTAGCTGTTTGTGTGTGTTTCACAGCTATGTTACAGAAACATTACCTTTTCATGTGCGTATCAGTTGCTAAATGGGCTTTCTACATGCCGCTGGTGGGCTCCGCTCATATCATTATCTGTAGGGATTTCTTGTATTATGTACATTCTGCCAAAAAAATTGATGCGCTTTGCAGCTCCAGATTCCAAGAAAATGGAAAATATAGGTGATAGGATATGTTTCTGTATTATTTCTATTTTTTAAATGGATTTCTGTCATAAATCTTGTAAAAACCTGTTCACAACTTTTGTGTTGAAATATTAACTTTCTTCCTAAACTCTGGACAAGGATAAAAATTTCTTAGTCAGCTGTTGTTGTATCTATCTCTCTCATGCACACACATAACCTAGGAATGTGTTTCCTAGAAAAATTCTCATGGCTGGTTCCTGCACTGAAAACACTTTTTCAGATTAAATGGCACAGAATGAAAGAAGATATGAAAAAAGCTAGCATTTTTGTTTGCATGTTATGACAGGAAACTACGTTTCTAAGTTCAGAGTATTTTGAATTTAAATTCTTCTGTAAAATGTCTGTATGTGAAGATACAATGCTAGTTTGATATCACCAATATGCCAATATGGACGTGAATGTACTTCAAACATGCTGTTTTGGCTCTGATTCAACATTCAGTATCATTTTACACAAACTCTTACAATTTATTCTTCTCTTTTTTTTTCTTTTTTTGGTGCCCATATATACAACTATCTCTGTAACATTGAGCAATGTATGATTAAAAGTGAAATATATGTTTGTCTTCTCCTGTTCCTCATTTGATTGTATGTAGGATTTTTGTGTTTAGCCTGCTGATCAGTGAACATTATAATTTTTTGTAGTCACAGGCATCCCTATCAACACTATTTATTAAAGGAACCTAGAATGGCTGTATCTCTCATATTATTCATGGATTATAATGGCTATCCATTCACCCATTCTGGAGCCCTATATCCAGCCAATGCCAGGTCAGTACTGGTTTCGTAGTCCTCCAATTTCACTGAGAACCAACTATACTTATATATATGTTATTATTAAGATGGCATCACCACTCCCAAAGCCATTTTAAAGCTACTACCAGCTCCCCCACCTCTCTCTTTCTCTTCTCCAAATTGTGTAACTGAGGTGGGACATGGGAATGAGCTTGGTACTTAGCTAAGTTGATGTGACAATGGGTCTGTCATTAATCCACAAGATGAGTTCCATCCAGTGTTGGCATGCTTCCCCATGTCCTGGAAGCAGGCACTTCTACACCTACATGATTACTTTGCTATTCACAATTAAGTGCCTGGCAGAGGGTTCAATGAACCACCTTCAAGCTGTTTCTCTACCATTCCACACTTGAATGGCACGCGGGAAAAATGAGCACTTAAATTTTTCTGTGTGAGCCCTGATTTCTCTTATTTTATCATGATGATTATTTCTCCCTATGTAGGTGGGTGCCAAAAGAGTATTTTCGCAACTGAAGGAGAAAACTGGTGATTGAAATTTCATGAGGAGATCCTGTCACAACAAAAAACACCTATGTTTTAACGATTGCCACTGCAATTCACATATCATGTCTGTGGTACTATCTCCACTATTTCGCAAAAACACAAAACGAGCCGCCGCCTTTGAACTTTTTCGATGTCATCTGTCAGTCCCACCAGATGTGGATCCAACACCACACAGCAATACTCCCAAACAGGGAGGACAAGTGTAATGTAAGTAGTCTCTTTAGTAGATCTGTTGCATCTTCTAAGTGTTCTGCCAAAGAATCGCAGTCTTTGGTTTGCTCTACTCACAACATTATCTATGTGATTGTTCCAATTTAGGTTATTAGTAATTGTAATCCCTGTATTTAGTTGAATTTACAGCCTTAAGATTTGTGCGACTTATCACGTAATCAAAATTTAGCAGATTTCTTTTAGTACTCATGTGAATAACTTCACACTTTTCTTTATTCAAGGTCAATTGCCACTTTTCGCACCATACAGATATCTTATCTAAATCATTTTTAAATTTGTTTTGGTCATCTGATTACTTTACAAGACAGTAAGTGACAGCATCATCTGCAAACAATCTGAGACAGCTACTCAGATTGTCTTTTATGTCGTTAATATAGATCAGGAACAATAGAGGGCCTATAACACTTCCTTGGGGAACACCGGATATTACTTCTGTTGTACTTGATGACTTTCTGTCTATTCCTATGAACTGTGACCTTTCTGACAGGAAAACACGAACCCAGTCATGCAACTGAGGTGGTATTCCATAGGCATGCAGTTTCGTTAGAAGGTGCTTGTGAGGAACAGTGGCGAAAGCCCCCTGGAAATCTAAAAATATGGAATCAATTTGACATCCCCTGTCAATAGCACTCCTTACTTCATGAGTACGAAGAGCTAGTTGTGTTTCATAACAACTATGTTTCCTGAATCCATGCTGACTATGTGTCAATTAATAGTTTTCTTCAAGGTAATTCATAATGTTAGAATATAGTATATGTTCCAAAAACCCTACTGCAAATCAATGTTAGTGATATGGGCCTGTAATTCAGCGGATTACTCGTTCTTCCCTTTTTGGGTATTGGTGTGAATTGAGCAATTTTCCATTCTTTAGGTACAGATCTTTCTGTAAGCGAGCGGTCATGTAAAATTGCTGAATATGGAGCTACTGTACCAGCATACTCTGAAAGGAACCTGACTGGTATACAATCTGGACTGGTGGCCTTGCCTTTATTAAGTGATTTAAGCTGCTTTGCTACACTGATGATATCTACTTCTATGTTTCTCATCCTGGCAGTTGTTCTTGATTGGAATTCAGAAATATTTACTTCATCTTCTTTGGTGAAGGAGATTCGGAAAACCGTGTTTAATAACTCTGCTTTAGTGGCACTGTCATCAGTGACTTCACCATTGTTAACACACAGTGAAGATATTAATTGCATCTTGCCACTGGTTTGCTTTCTATATGACCAGAATCTCTCTGGGTTTCCTGCCAGATTCTGAGACAGAGTTTCATTGTGGAAATTATTAAAAGTATCTCGCACTGAAGAACGCGCCACATTTCGAACTTCTGCAAAACTTTGCCAATCTTGGGGATTTTGCATTCTTTTAAATTTAACATGCTTTTTTCATTGCTTCTGCAACAGCAATCTGACCCATTTTGTGTGCCATGGGGTATCAGTACCATCACCTATTAATATATGTGGTATATATCTCAATTGCTGTCGATACTATCTCTTTGAGGTCATTCCACATCTTTTCTATGCTTACATGATCAGATTGGAAGGTGTGGAGACTGTCTCTTAAAAAGGCATTAAGAGCATTTTTAATCAGCTTTTTTAAATAGATGTTCTTTGCGTTCATTTTTGATGGTTGTGGGTGTTATGCTATTCAGCCTAGCAGCAACTGCCTTGTGGTCACTAATCCCTCTATTCGTCATGATACTCACTATTTGTCCAGGATTATTTGTTGCGAAGAGGTCAAGTATGCTTTCACAACCATTTACGCTTTGAGTGGGCTCATGAACTAATTGTTCAAAATAATTCTCTGAGAAAGCATTCAGTACAATTTTGGATAACGTTTTATGCCTGCCGCCGGCTTTAAACATACAATTTTTCCAGCATATCAAGGGTAGTCACCACCAACTACGAGGGCGGTTCAGAAAGTAACCTCCGATTGGTCACAGTGCGGGTTGTGGGGGGAGTAGCGACGCCATCTGTGCGTTCACGCACTCAACAGGTCAGTCGGCATCAAGCCGTGGTCGAGTGAACGTCGTACCTGCGCTAGTTTAGTTTTTGTGGCAGTTTGAAATGTGTGCTGCAATAGAAAACCCCGCCAAATGTGAAGTGCGTGCTGTCATAAGGTTTTTTACAGCCAAAGGATATTCTGCAGCAGCTATTCATCGTGAGCTTTGTGCCGCGTACGGACCAAGAGTTATGAGTGAAGGAGTTGTCCGTGAATGGGTACGTTTATTTAAAAGTGGACGAGAAAACGTTCATGATGAAGAGAGGAGTGGTAGACCATCATTGGTGACTGACGAACTCGTTCAGACAGTTGATGCAAAAGTTCGTGAAAATCGACGTTTCTCAATGTCGGAGTTGTCTACTGGTTTTCCACAGATTTCTAAGACTCTCTTGTACGAGATAGTGACAGCAAGATTGGGTTACCGTAAGTTCTGTGCACGATGGGTGCCCAAAATTCTTACCGACCACCACAAAACTCAAAGAATGGCCTCTGCATTAGACTTTCTGTCACGTTATGAGGACGAAGGAGAACCATTGTTAAACAGAATCGTGACCGGTGACGAAACCTGGATTAAGTACGTGAACCCTGAGACAAAAGAACAATCAAAGATGTGGGCACATTCAAATTCGCCTACCAAACCAAGAAAAGTCTCGCAAGATTTTTCTGCCAGAAAACTGATGGCAACGGTGTTTTGGGATGCCAAAGGGGTGTTGTTGGTTGAATTCATGGAACGTGGTACAACCATTAATCAAGACGTGTACTGTGAAACAATAAAAAAGTTACGACGGGCTATACAGAACAAACGCCGTGGTATGCAGACTTCCGGTATCGTTTTTTTGCACGATAACGCCCGTCCTCACTCTGCTCGCAGAACAACGGCCCTTCTTGAGTCCTTCAAGTGGGACGTTATCAACCATCCACCTTACAGCCCAGACCTGGCGCCAAGTGATTATCACCTCTTCATGCATTTGAAGAAATGGCTCGGGTCACAGCGGTTTGATGACGACGAAGAGCTCAAAGATGCGGTCACAGGCTGGCTCCAGGCACAAGCGAGTGATTTTTATGCAGAAGGAATTTCAAAGCTTGTGAAGAGATACGATAAGTGCCTCAATCGCTATGGAGACTATGTAGAAAAATAGTGCAAAGATGTAGTTGTAAGATGTATATATTAAAATATTTTTATTTAACTTGGTGTATTTTTTTAAATCAACCGGAGGTTACTTTCTGAACGGCCCTCGTATAATTGTATGAAGCCAGCTTTCCATACCTATAACTATCTGAGCTTCAGTGCTTTCTATTAGGGCTTGGAGCTCTGGTTCTTTCCCAACACAGCTACAACAATTTACAACTACAATACTGATCATTACTACAACTACCTTACTGTGTTTTACCTGCACCCTTTTAGACGGACACCCTTTCTGCGGTTTCCTGAGACCCTCTAGCCTAAAAAGCTGCCAAGTCCCTTCCATATAGCGCCCACTACCTGTATATCCACTTCCTGTGTGTAACAGACTCCTGACCTATTAAGCAGAATCCAGTAACCGACCACCCAATGGCACAAGTCAAGGAATCTGCAGCCTACATGGTCACAGAACTGCCTGAGCCTCTGATTCAGACCCTCCACTCAGCTCTGCACCAAAGGACCACAGTCAGTTCTGTTGACAATGCTGCGGATGGTGAGCTCTGCCTTAATCTTGCAAGCAAGACTGGCAGTCTTTACCATTTTTGCTAGCCGCCCGAAACCAGAGACTCTCCTCCGATCCAAAGCGACACACGTCATTGGTACCGACATGGGCCACCACCTGCAGTTGGTTACACCACCCTGTAGTTCCCTTTCCACATCTGGGATGACTCCCCCCCTGGTATACAAATGGAGTGCACACTGGATTCCTTCCCCTCCTTGGCAGCCATGTTCCTAAGGCGCCTAACGTTGGAGCTCTCAACTACCAGCAAACCCACCCTCTGTGAATGCCTAGACCTTGTGGGCCGAGAAGCTTTCTCTAGAACAGGGTGGATGACTGCATCAAGCTCAGAGACCCCCCCCACAGTGATGCCCCTTGGCAGCAGACTCAAGCTACTTAACGGAAACCAATGCTGCCGGGAGCTGTGAGCGAAGGGTCACCAATTCAGTTCTCATCTGTACACAGCAATCACAGTGCCTATCCATTTCTGAAGTCGCTCTAGTTTGAAACTCGTAAAAATTTGTAATAAACCAAATGGTGTAGTCGCCTTATTAGCAGCAGGAACTAGAGTAGCTCTGTCACTGACAGCCTAACTGACACTGAGCTGTTTTAAGCAAAACAAAAGCCTTTACAATACGAGGGTCGATAGCAACGGCAGTACTCTATGCTACACTGTTATTAAAATAAAAGGTTCGTCCTAGTAAGCACTCAAACACCCAAGAAATTACGAAAATATACTGGTAACTGCACAGGTAACAGAAAATAAGTCACTCCTGTTTGAAGCTCATAAAAATATGTGATAAACGAAATGGTGTACTCGCCTTATTAGCAGCAAGAACTCGAGCAGCTCTGTCTCTGACAGTCTAACTGTAATGCGTCTGGGTATCTGAGTGGGTAAAATATTGGTTATATACAACTTATTACATAACATTAGCTGGATATGCTTTGAGAGACACAGTTGGAGGACACGTTCATAATAGAATCTCAGTTAAGTTTAGATCTGAGCTGACAGGGTCAGCAACAAACTTGCCATTGAAATTGCCATCATTGTTGAATTGAGCAAGTACTATAACATTAAAAAGTGATTTTAGTTACATTGTGACTTTTTACACTGAGGGAAGATGGAGTCTAAGTATATCATTACAATGTAAGGTACAAACCTCTTATATCCCTTGACTCAACGGAAGCCAGAAGCAGGTGTAAAGCAAGTCTCACAGCTGCTACATCAAATTCCAAAGATGATGATTTTTGACTAGAAAGTATGCTAGACACAAAAATAGCTGCACGAGTTACATCTGTTGCATTTAGATGACAAGGGGATGAAACACAAGCCAACTGCATAAATGTGGCTACATTTACATCTGAAAAATAATTTTCATTTCAAACAAAAATTCTGGTAACCAGTGTAAATGATTATTAGAACAGTGATAAAAAAAGTTTTGCTAGAGTATCAAAGGAACAGATGACATGCATGAAACTTACCACAAATTGGGGTGATCCCAGTGCTGTATTTTGCTAGCACCCTCGGTAGCATATTCCACAGTAAACCTATCAGAATATCTTTATTATTTTGTTGCTCATGTAACATAGCTTTGTTGAACACTAACATTCCTCTTGACAGAACTGGGTTTTTGCTTTGCTGAATAACATCCTTTATAAGAAAAAAATACTATAAAGAACATAAAACAAGGATTACTGTTGAATTTAAAATTTTGAAAAGCAAGCTGAAACTTTTAATGGATTTTACACTTGGATAGTTTTTGAAGCAGGAAACTTAAAACATACCAAGAGACAGAAGCTTGCTTCATATTTAGTGAGAAGGAGGTGAGTCAGAATTCCTCCTGCATCATCTTCTTCATGCTCCAACCACAGTTGCAGCTAGTAAAATAGTGAGTAACTAGTTTCAAAATTTCAGTTGCAAATGCAGACAGGTATCTATTAACATTTCAGGAAAAGCTCAACAGAGTTGAATGTAGTGAGCAACAATAACAATGAGGCTGCAGGACTATGAGGTTAAAAGTGCTCCTGCTTGTATTGTTTCAGAATAGCAGTAATGTACAGGAATAGTTTGTGAGACAGTAACAAATAATTATCAGATCATAAACAATGTTTTATTAATGTGATGCTGAATGACACTTCTAACTCAACATTATATGTGTGCATAGATTAAATTAAACAGCAAACTCATTTATCATTTGTCCACAACTTGTATCATAGTTGTGATAGATCTCTGCGTCTTATAAATAAATAAGCCAGACAATTGCAAAGGAAAGACCATATGCACCTAATTCATTGAACTTTGCCCATTACTTTCAGCATGACAAATAATGATCCATTGTTCACACAGTTTTATTTATTCCCTGTTGACTCAGAGTACTCAAGAATGTAATAAAAAGTGACACTGACAGAACCAGAGATAATGTTGTAATGTTGACAAAAAATTTATAAGCCTTGTCTAATTGTCTCACCATAAACTAATGGCAACGTACTTCCTGTACATGACAAATATAACAAAATGAACAACATCACAATAGTGGGATTCCTGCTGGCACCAGCTGTGGTATATTTCTTCATGAGGTATGCCGAGGAACAAGCTCCCAACTGCCTCCAGCTCCATTCGTCTTGTTTTCAGTAGTACAGTGACTGTTGATATGACTTCATGGTGAAATAACTGTGCAGCAATTTCAATGATCACCTGAATGCTGTATGTCCCAACATTAAATTGTTACAAATGGAATATATTCCTAACTAAAACTTCTGACAGATTAAAACTATGAATGGGTCTCTGACTTAAACCTGGACATTTGGCTTTTTAAGCTAAATATCTAGGTTTGAGTCCCAGTTCAGCACAGTTCAATCTATCAGAAGTTTTTTGTTACAAAGCAACAATCCACTACAGAGTGAAAATTTCATTCCACAATCCTTCACTCACATTATCATACATTAAATGCATTTTGTACTTACTATATCACATTGAAACCTGTAAGGCACATCATATGACAGAAATGCCCAATATAACAATGCTGGATGATGACTGTATATTACTGGAAATCTGTCACACTTTTCTATTGCATTTAAAAGCACTTTGTTGGCCTTATTAAAGAGATCGGGATGCACATTGTTCTTTGACGATAAAGTGGCTACCTGAAAGACAAAATGAAATGTTACATCAGTTTAGCCAATAAAGTTATACTGGAGCTGGTATCATATCCAGGGTGCTTCAGATCAACTATATGACTTTTTTCCTCAAAACGTTGCATTTGGTCCTTTTCATGTAATATGCATCTTTTTGTATGATATTTTTCCCAATGATTTGATGAGATCATCACAAAGCTCTTACTGAAACTCATGAATCAAACTATGACTATGAAAAGCATATGAGTTTTCTGCTGACAAGCAGTTAGTATGTGATGGAACAAGCAGTTAGTAATCACTTACGAGAGTAGTTTGATAAGTCTAGTAATAGAGCAAGGGAGAAATGTTTGTTTCATAACACCTTATTTTACTTCTCAACAGTCGCCTTCGTGGGGTATACAATTGGACAAGCGATCCCCCAGCTTTTTCATCTCTTTGGAAAGACAGGTTCTGTTAAACTGCAAAATACTCATTGACTGAAATTATCACTTCCTTTGATGAAAATTTCTTCCCAGCAAGCCAAAGATTCAAGTTATGGAACAGCAGCAAGTCACTTGGGGGCTAAGTCTGGTGAATAGGGTGGATGAAGATCCAGTTCAAAGCTCAATTCATGCACTTTCACGATTGTTATCACTGATTTGTAGCATTGTGCATTATCCTGGTGAAAGGGCACTTCTTTGTGTGCCAACGTCGGTCTTTCTTCAGCCATCAAAAGTTTCAAATGATATAACAATGAATCATAATAGTGTCCACTTACGATCCAGCCTTTTTTCAAGTAACCTACGAGGATTATTCCTTGGGAATCCCAAAAAACAGGGCCATTACCTCAACGGCTGACAAAGTGGTCTTTACCTTGCTCAGTCCACTTTCACCAGCCTTTGTCCATTGTTTTGAGTCTGGTGTGTAATGATGGATCCAGATTTCATCAACAGTCATGAATCGATGCAAAAAGTCTTGCAGATTGTGGTTAAAAATCGCCAGACATTGTGTTGAAATGTTGTTTCAGATGCGCTTTTGGTCGACTGTGGGCAATTGCAGCACCTATCTCACACACAGCTTCTTCATACCCAATCCCCCACACAGAATATTATGAGCTCACTCACTTGAGGTGCCTACAGTCTCAGCAATCTCACAAATTTTTATTCGGCAGTACACATTACCATATCACGTATTTTGTCAGTAGTTTCCTTTGTAATGACCTCAGTTGGATGGCCAGGGTACGCTTCACCTTCAGTGTCTGTCTGTCTGTCCATGTTCATATTCATTAACCCAAAAGCAAATGGTCTTCAATGATGGTGCAAAGTCTGTGTGAACTTAATCCGATTCTGTTTTGATTTGTGCAGCAAGCCAAAACTTCAAATGAAAATGTTTAATAACAGTACAAAACTCAAGTTTTCTCAATTTTCAATCACAGTCAACACACTGATCAATTCAGATGGTTGTCAACAATGAACTGTACACTGTACATTGTTGAAATTCTTTATATGATCCTTGGAATAATAAAGCTTACCAATCATGAAGGCACAACAAAAATGTTCCATTATTTCATGTATAAATTTATCAGACTTATCAAACCACCCTCACAGTTCCCACTTTACCTAACACACACAGCTACAAGGCCTCTCTTCCACTGGATTCAATTTCCTGCTTCCTGCTGCCAGTCACCTTCTATGCCAAACTACAGAAATCCTCACAGATTCCATCTCTTCATCTTTTCTTTGGTCTATTTAGAAGTGTTCTTCTGCGAGGAGTAAATTCCATGGATTTCAAAAAGCACTGATGTTTATTCATCCAAGCAACACAACCTGCCCATAGAAGCTGTTTGGTTCTCATAAGCTGCAGTATTTGGGTTGTTGTAGATCTTATCAAGCCCACAATTATCCTGTCTTGTACCAGGCCATAGATCTCCCTTAAGACTTTCCACTCAAAAATGAAAAGTTTATTGAAGATTTATTCCTTTTTCCTCAACACTCAATGTTTCACAACCTTACAATCCTGTCAGAGCAGTACAGAAATTTTTTGAGAGACTGGATGTTTTAGAAAGCTGACTGAGACTAAAGTACAAATGATTTGCAGCTTGGATCACTTCTTCTGACAACAGCTGGAGTCTATCCACTATACAGTTGGACAGGGCCTAATAACACACTTCCATGCGGGTGATTCCTTTGTAGTTGGTGCAGTCCATTTTGTCATCTTTCTTGTGTGTCATTGATATTTACCTCCATTAGACTAGAAAGTGGGCTCGTTACTAAATAGTTAATTTTGAATCCAGCTGAAGAAGGTAGTCCTAGTCTGAAAGCCATCTTCAATAAAGCTTGTTGAACAAGAATGTAAACTGCCATTACGTGGAATTTTCTAGATGACACATTTTTATTGAACTTAGTGCTAATATTGTTTGGAAAGGAATGGGTGGAGGTTTATTACAGCAGTAGGAAGAAGAAAGAAGAAGATTAGAGTTTAATGTCCCACCAATGAATAACTCACTAGAGATTCAGCACAAACTTGGACTGCAGTAGGATGAGGAAGAAAACTGCCCATATATTTTTCATATTAACTGTCTCAGCCCTTACCTGTAGCAGTTCAAGAAAACAACAGAAATGTGGATAGACAGATGGAGGTCTGAATCACTGTCCTCCCAAAAGCTAATTGAGTGTGTTATCACTTTGCCACCTTGATTTATAAATTGCAGCAAGAGTATCTGCCCTTCTGTTGGTTCCAAGACACTTTCTGGCTTGTTTGTTACAATTGTGAGTTGATTATACACGATTACTCTGACAAATTCTGCTCATTGGTAATTCTGGCAACATTCTCCATGTACCAGAAGTATGTGAAATGTCTCTTCATTAGAATTCATCAATACTGAAGAAATAATATGAACACATTTAAAGACCACCACAGAAATCTTTAATGAAAACAGCTGTTGCTTGATGAGAGTAATGGCACTAACTGTGAGGAAATATTGTGTCAAAGATTGGCACAACAAAAAGACTGTCAGCAAGTGAACTTTCAGCCAACAGAAATAGACAACATACACTCCCACTCTCACATAACCACAGTCTTTGGCAGATGAAGCCAGACTGTGAGCAGCAGTGCATGATGGGGGTGGCAACTGGGTGGGGGGTAAGGAGGTGGTTGGGGAGGGGGAGGTATAGCAGGGTAGGGATGGGGGACAGTAAAGTGCTCCTAGTGGTTGGACAGAGGTTAGGGGAGAGAGAGGATGGGGGGGGGGGGGGGGGGTGATCGGAAAAGGACAGAAGTAAAAAGACTAGGTGCATTGGTGGAATAGAGGGCTGTATAGTGCTGGATAGGAACAGGGAAGGGGCTACATGGGTAAGGACAATGATTAACGAAGGTTGAGACCAGGAGGGTTACAGGAATGTAAGACATATTACAGGGACAGTTCCCACAATCACAATTCAGAAAAGCTGGTGTTGGTGGGAAGGATCCAGATGCAACCATCGAAATGAAGAATGTTAGGTAGTGTGCTCAGCAATAGGGTGGTCCATTTGTTTCTTGGCCACAGTTTGTCAGTAGCCATTCATACAGACAGACAGACAAGTAGACCATCCCACTGCTGAGCATGCCGCCCAACACGATGTTCTTCATTTCAATGACAGACAGACAACTAGACCATCCTATTGCTGAGCACACCGCCCAACATGATTTTCTTCATTTCAACAACTGCATCTGGACCCATCCCACCAACACCAGCTTTTCTGACTTGCGCATATGGGAACTCTCCCTGTAATATATCCTACATTCCTGTAACCCTCCTAGTTTCAACCTTCGTTAGTCATTGTCCTTACCCACCCCACCCTCCTCCTTATCCCCAAACGGTTGCCTCTCCCATTATGCGCTGCTGATTGTGGTCTGGCTTCAGCTGCCAGAGATTGTGGTTATGTGTGTGGGAGCTGTGTTTGTGTACAAGTGTATGTTGTCTATTTTTGACAAAGACCTTGTTGGCCAAAAACTCACTTTCTGACAGTCTCTTTGTTGTGCCTATCTGTGACTCAGCATCTCAGCTATATGGTAGGTAGCAACTACCCTTTTCATAATATTGTTACATTCCATCATGGATTTTCCACTGATTTTGTGAGGAAATATATCAGTTTCACTACTAAGTGGAATGAAGTCGAATTAAATCAGGTGATGCTCAGGGAATTAGATTAGGAAATGTGACACTTAAAGTGGTAGACGAGTTTTGCTATTTGGGGAGCAAAATGGTCGAAGTAGAGAGGATATAAAGTGTAGGGGAAGGAAATGCACCAATTTTCCAGGCACTCGAAACTCGCAAATTGCCTCATAAAGTTTGGCCTGGTTTATTATTTCATATGCAGATTTAAAGTCAATGAAAAGATGGTGCACACCAACATTGAATTCATTTGTCATTTCTACCATTTGTCGGAGAGTAAATACCTGGTTTACAGATGATTTTCCTGGTCTGAACCCGCGCTGATAGCTTCCAATAATATCTTCTGCTATAGGTGAAAGTCTACTAAAGATATTTGATAATACTTTATATGTAATATTTAAAAGTGTCATGCCTCTGTAGTTGCTGCATTCAAATAGATCTCCTTTCTTATGCACCAGACACACTATCCCTACATTCCATTCTTCTGGTAACTCTTCCTTTTCCCAGATAAGGCACACAATCTTGTAGATCCTACGATTTAGCTCAACTCCTCCAGCTTTCAATAGTTCAGATGTTATATAGTCATTTTCTGGTGCTTTACCGTTCTTAAATCGGGCAACTGCTTTGTTCACTTCTCCTTGGGAAGGGGGAGGTACTATGGCATCATCTTCTGGAGTGACTGCGATATCTTCAATAGGGGATTCTGAAGCATCCAACAGTTAACTGAAATACTCTACCCAATGTTCCAATACCTCTTTCTCATCGGTTAATAGTGTCACATTTTTATTTTGGTGCATTTAATAGAGGTCACCCTAACATATCCCCAGTGTACCGTGCGAGTGCAGTCAAGGCTGTCACCTCAGTTTCCCACTCCAACTGGGCTAAGGCAAGGAGATGGGCTTTCCTGCCTGCTTTTCAACCTGGCGCTTGAAAAAGTGGTATGCGAATCAGGTATTCAGACAAGAGGAACTGTCTACTATAAGTCTGTACAATTGCTGGGATATGCAGATGACTTGTATGTAATGAGCAGGACACTTAGTGATCTACAAAGTGCATTTTCAGCTCTAAAACTGACTGCAGAGAAGAAGGGTCTGAGAATTAATGAAGGAAAGACAAAGTATATGTATAATAGCACTAACCATCGCTTACAGCCCACAATCATGTCCTCCTCGCCGTGTCCAGCGACAGCGACTCCATCAGTCATTTAGTCCGTATTGTGGCATGCTCAGATGTGGCTTGCAAAACCAAGCTTTGCTTTGAAGATCTGGTTGCACGAAGTGCAATACAGTTACCCAGTGGAGTTATGTGTATAGATGTAATTAGGATTGGGCTTAGATTTGTGGAGCTTTCGTTCATCGTCCAGGTTCTCTAGGCGGATATGCTCGATTTGTTCCACACTCTTGTGTACAGTTGAGTGCCACTCTGATCGGTGCAATGCAAGCTCCTCCCAACGTTTGCTCAGAATGCCACAGGCTGTGAGATAGTGTTTGATGGTGTCTTTATATCACAGGTGTTGGCCACCTTGCTGCCGCTTCCCACAAGAGAGCTCTGAGTTGAACACCGCTTTGGGAAGTCTACTTTCGTCCATGCATATGATGTGGCCACTCCATCTCAGTTGGTGTTTCATTAAGAGATCTCCAAAGCCAGGTAGTTTCACGCGATGCAAAATCTCCGTGTTTGGAACATGGTCTTCCCATTTCATGCGGAAACTTGATCTCAGACAGCAAAGGTGAAAGGTGTCTAGCCTCATAATGTCAGCTTTATAACAGCACCACGTTCCCAAGGCATAGAGTACAGTTGGTAATATTATTGCTTTGTAGACTGCAATTTTAGCTTTTAGCCTGAGATCATGTGATTTCCATACTCTGTGATTCAGTTTGCCAAACTGAGGCTGCATTGGCTATACAAGCTGCAATTTCTGTTGTCAGGCTGTTGTCACTTCTAATTTGGCTTCCTAGATGTTTAAAGTGTGACACGTTTTCCAAATGTTTGTTGTCCAACTTAATACTGCAGTCATCTGTATTGGAACCCCTAAGTGGTTGTTGAAGGACTTGCATCTTGGTAATGCTTGTGACTAAACCAAATCTTCTGCAGGATTCATTTAGCAGGTTCATGCGTGTTTGAAGAGATTACAATTAGCCATCATGCCTACGTCGTCTGTGTAAAGAATTTCTAATTAATGATATGAATATAATAGAGGGAAACATTCCCCGTGGGAAAAATATATCTAAAAAGAAAGATGATGAAACTTACCAAACAAAAGCGCTGGCAGGTCGATAGACACACAAACAAACACAAACATACACACAAAATTCTAGCTTTCGCAACCAATGGTTGCCTCGTCAGGAAAGAGGGAAGGAGAAGGAAAGACAAAAGGATATGGGTTTTAAGGGAGAGGGTAAGGAGTCATTCCAATCCCGGGAGCGGAAAGACTTACCTTAGGGGGAAAAAAGGACAGGTATACACTCGCACACACACACATATCCATCCACACATACACAGACACAAGCAGACATTTGTAAAGGCAAAGAGTTTGGGCAGAGATGTCAGTCGGGGCAGATGTACAGAGGCAAAGATGAAGTTGAAAGACAGGTGAGGTATGAGCGGCGGCAAATTGAAATTGAAATTAGCGGAGATTGAGGCCTGGCGGATAGCGAGAAGAAAGGATATGCTGAAGGGCAAGTTCCCATCTCCGGAGTTCTGACAGGTTGGTGTTAGTGGGAAGTATCCAGATAACCCGAACGGTGTAACACTGTGCCAAGATGTGCTGGCCGTGCACCAAGGCATGTTTAGCCACAGGGTGATCCTCATTACCAACAAACACTGTCTGCCTGTGTCCATTCATGCGAATGGACAGTTTGTTGCTGGTCATTCCCACATAGAACGCTTCACAGTGTAGGCAGGTCAGTTGGTAAATCACGTGGGTGCTTTCACACGTGGCTCTGCCTTTGATCGTGTACACCTTCCGGGTTACAGGACTGGAATAGGTGGTGGTGGGAGGGTGCATGGGACAGGTTTTACACCGGGGGCGGTTACAGGGGTAGGAGCCAGAGGGTAGGGAAGGTGGTTTGGGGATTTCATAGGGATGAACTAAGAGGTTGCGAAGGTTAGGTGGACGGCGGAAAGACACTCTTGGTGGAGTGGGGAGGATTTCATGAAGGATGGATCTCATTTCAGGGCAGGATTTGAGGAAGTCGTATCCCTGCTGGAGAGCCACATTCAGAATCTGATCCAGTCCCGGAAAGTATCCCGTCACAAGTGGGGCACTTTTGGGGTTCTCCTGTGGAAGGTTCCGGGTTTGAGGAGATGAGGATGTGGCTCTGGTTATTTGCTTCTGTACCAGGTCGGGAGGGTAGTTACGGGATGCAAAAGCTGTTTTCAGGTTGTTGGTGTAATGGTTCAGGGATTCCGGACTGGAGCAGATTCGTTTGCCACGAAGACCAAGGCTGTAGGGAAGGGACCGTTTGATGTGGAATGGGTGGCAGCTGTCATAATGGAGGTACTGTTGCTTGTTGGTGGGTTTAATGTGGACGGACGTGTGAAGCTGGCCATTGGACAGGTGGAGGTCAACGTCAAGGAAAGTGGCATGGGATTTGGAGTAGGACCAGGTGAATCTGATGGAACCAAAGGAGTTAAGGTTGGAGAGGAAATTCTGGAGTTCTTCTTCACTGTGAGTCCAGATCACGAAAATGTCATCAATAAATCTGTACCAAACTTCGGGTTGGCAGGCCTGGGTAACCAGGAAGGCTTCCTCTAAGCGACCCATGAATAGGTTGGCATACGAGGGGGCCATCCTGGTACCCATGGCTGTTCCCTTTAATTGTTGGTATGTCTGGCCTTCAAAAGTGAAGAAGTTGTGGGTCAGGATGAAGCTGGCTAAGGTAATGAGGAAAGAGGTTTTAGGTAGGGCGGCAGGTGATCGGCGTGAAAGGAAGTGCTCCATCGCAGCGAGGCCCTGGACATGCGGAATATTTGTGTATAAGGAAGTGGCATCAATGGTTACAAGGATGGTTTCCGGGGGTAACAGACTGGGTAGGGATTCCAGGCGTTTGAGAAAGTGGTTGGTGTCTTTGATGAAGGATGGGAGACTGCATGTAATGGGTTGAAGGTGTTGATCTACGTAGGCAGAGATGCGTTCGGTGGGGGCTTGGTAACCAGCTACAATGGGACGGCCGGGATGATTGGGTTTGTGAATTTTGGGAAGAAGGTAGAAGGTAGGGGTGCGGGGTGTTGGTGGGGTCAGGAGGTTGATGGAGTCGGGTGAAAGGTTTTGTAGGGGGCCTAAGGTTCTGAGGATTCCTTGAAGCTCCGCCTGGACATCAGGAATGGGATTGCCTTGGCAAACTTTGTAAGTAGTGTTGTCTGAAAGCTGACGCAGTCCCTCAGCCACATACTCCCGACGATCAAGTACCACAGTTGTGGAACCCTTGTCCGCCGGAAGAATGACGATGGATCGGTCAGCCTTCAGATCACGGATAGCCTGGGCTTCAGCAGTGGTGATGTTGGGAGTAGGATTAAGGTTTTTTAAGAAGGATTGAGAGGCAAGGCTGGAAGTCAGAAATTCCTGGAAGGTTAGGAGAGGGTGATTTTGAGGAAGAGGAGGTGGGTCCCGCTGTGACGGAGGACGGAACTGTTCCAGGCATGGTTCAATTTGGATAGTGTCTTGGGGAATTGGATCATTAGGATTCCTAATGATCCAATGATCCAATTCCCCAATTCCCCAAGACACTATCCAAATTGAACCATGCCTGGAACAGTTCCGTCCTCCGTCACAGCGGGACCCACCTCCTCTTCCTCAAAATCACCCTCTCCTAACCTTCCAGGAATTTCTGACTTCCAGCCTTGCCTCTCAATCCTTCTTAAAAAACCTTAATCCTACTCCCAACATCACCACTGCTGAAGCCCAGGCTATCCGTGATCTGAAGGCTGACCGATCCATCGTCATTCTTCCGGCGGACAAGGGTTCCACAACTGTGGTACTTGATCGTCGGGAGTATGTGGCTGAGGGACTGCGTCAGCTTTCAGACAACACTACTTACAAAGTTTGCCAAGGCAATCCCATTCCTGATGTCCAGGCGGAGCTTCAAGGAATCCTCAGAACCTTAGGCCCCCTACAAAACCTTTCACCCGACTCCATCAACCTCCTGACCCCACCAACACCCCGCACCCCTACCTTCTACCTTCTTCCCAAAATTCACAAACCCAATCATCCCGGCCGTCCCATTGTAGCTGGTTACCAAGCCCCCACCGAACGCATCTCTGCCTACGTAGATCAACACCTTCAACCCATTACATGCAGTCTCCCATCCTTCATCAAAGACACCAACCACTTTCTCAAACGCCTGGAATCCCTACCCAGTCTGTTACCCCCGGAAACCATCCTTGTAACCATTGATGCCACTTCCTTATACACAAATATTCCGCATGTCCAGGGCCTCGCTGCGATGGAGCACTTCCTTTCACGCCGATCACCTGCCGCCCTACCTAAAACCTCTTTCCTCATTACCTTAGCCAGCTTCATCCTGACCCACAACTTCTTCACTTTTGAAGGCCAGACATACCAACAATTAAAGGGAACAGCCATGGGTACCAGGATGGCCCCCTCGTATGCCAACCTATTCATGGGTCGCTTAGAGGAAGCCTTCCTGGTTACCCAGGCCTGCCAACCCGAAGTTTGGTACAGATTTATTGATGACATTTTCGTGATCTGGACTCACAGTGAAGAAGAACTCCAGAATTTCCTCTCCAACCTTAACTCCTTTGGTTCCATCAGATTCACCTGGTCCTACTCCAAATCCCATGCCACTTTCCTTGACGTTGACCTCCACCTGTCCAATGGCCAGCTTCACACGTCCGTCCACATTAAACCCACCAACAAGCAACAGTACCTCCATTATGACAGCTGCCACCCATTCCACATCAAACGGTCCCTTCCCTACAGCCTTGGTCTTCGTGGCAAACGAATCTGCTCCAGTCCGGAATCCCTGAACCATTACACCAACAACCTGAAAACAGCTTTTGCATCCCGTAACTACCCTCCCGACCTGGTACAGAAGCAAATAACCAGAGCCACATCCTCATCTCCTCAAACCCGGAACCTTCCACAGAAGAACCCCAAAAGTGCCCCACTTGTGACGGGATACTTTCCGGGACTGGATCAGATTCTGAATGTGGCTCTCCAGCAGGGATACGACTTCCTCAAATCCTGCCCTGAAATGAGATCCATCCTTCATGAAATCCTCCCCACTCCACCAAGAGTGTCTTTCCGCCGTCCACCTAACCTTCGCAACCTCTTAGTTCATCCCTATGAAATCCCCAAACCACCTTCCCTACCCTCTGGCTCCTACCCCTGTAACCGCCCCCGGTGTAAAACCTGTCCCATGCACCCTCCCACCACCACCTATTCCAGTCCTGTAACCCGGAAGGTGTACACGATCAAAGGCAGAGCCACGTGTGAAAGCACCCACGTGATTTACCAACTGACCTGCCTACACTGTGAAGCGTTCTATGTGGGAATGACCAGCAACAAACTGTCCATTCGCATGAATGGACACAGGCAGACAGTGTTTGTTGGTAATGAGGATCACCCTGTGGCTAAACATGCCTTGGTGCACGGCCAGCACATCTTGGCACAGTGTTACACCGTTCGGGTTATCTGGATACTTCCCACTAACACCAACCTGTCAGAACTCCGGAGATGGGAACTTGCCCTTCAGCATATCCTTTCTTCTCGCTATCCGCCAGGCCTCAATCTCCGCTAATTTCAATTTCAATTTGCCGCCGCTCATACCTCACCTGTCTTTCAACTTCATCTTTGCCTCTGTACATCTGCCCCGACTGACATCTCTGCCCAAACTCTTTGCCTTTACAAATGTCTGCTTGTGTCTGTGTATGTGTGGATGGATATGTGTGTGTGTGCGAGTGTATACCTGTCCTTTTTTCCCCCTAAGGTAAGTCTTTCCGCTCCCGGGATTGGAATGACTCCTTACCCTCTCCCTTAAAACCCATATCCTTTTGTCTTTCCTTCTCCTTCCCTCTTTCCTGACGAGGCAACCATTGGTTGCGAAAGCTAGAATTTTGTGTGTATGTTTGTGTTTGTTTGTGTGTCTATCGACCTGCCAGCGCTTTTGTTTGGTAAGTTTCATCATCTTTCTTTTTAGATATAAAGAATTTCTAAGATAGATATTTTATTTACGCGCCTTTTTGAGCTGAGGTGAGATGTTGAAGACACTTTTGTCCATCCTCGAGTCAAGACCCATTTGACCAATACAGGCTTTGGTCGTGTCTCTCATAACAGCTGCAAAATAAAGTGAGAAGAGTGTGGGAGCCAGTACACAACCTCGTTTTACACCGCATGTCACAGGAAAATGGTCTGAAAGCTTGTTTTCATGGCAGTTTTGCCATCACGTTGTGTTAAAACTGTCTAATCAAGTTGATAATTTTGTCAGGGCAGCCAGTTGTCTTTAGTATAATCTAGAGAGCATCCTGTTGGACTCGGTCGAATGCTTTTTCCAGGTCTACAAAGCACATGAACAGAGGCTGATGATGCTCTAAGCTTTTCTCTTGAATTTGTTTGACAACAAATATGGCACCCACCGTGCCTCTGTTCAGGCGAAAGCCACAATGGGTCCCTGGAAGCACTTTTTCAGCAAGGTGCATTAGCCGGTTGTTGAGTATGTGTGCCAGGACTTTCCCTACTACTGAGAGAAGAGAGATTCCTCTGTGAGAACTGCAGTCAGAAATGTCACATTTGCCTTTATAAATCTTGCAAATGTAGGCATCTTTCCAATCTTGTGGAATTATTTCGCACTCCCAAATCTTTGAAATTAGAACAAACAGTGGGTTCGTAATGTTTGGTCCACCATATTTATAAAGTTCTGATGGTATGTCTAATTCTGCTGATTTGCTATTTTTCAGCTTAGCCAATGCTGAAATGAATTCACTGAACAGAGGGGCATCAGCAAGTTGTTCATCAACTGGCAGGCCATCAAAAATATGTTCTGCCCACCGAGCGAGGATATCATTCTGTTGCGTCAGCCGACAGGTTTTATATTTGTCATAAACAGGTGCTATCTTCCTTGATTTTGGACCAAAGATAGTTTTCAGGCACTCGACAAATCTGCCCATTTGGTTTGTGTCAGCATATGACTGCATTTCTTTGGCTTTATTCAGCCACCATTTGTCTTTCAAGTTATGTGTGCTACTTTACACTCATCAAGATCAGGACCTCGAAGAGCTGCTTTGAAATCATTAACAAGCTTTTGATCTCTGCATCTGAATCGTCAAACCAATCTTGGTTCTTTTTCTGAGGTTTTCCCAAGACTTCTGTGGCACATCTGTGCAGTTTGGTGGCATATACATTCCAGTGTTCATCTACAGAGGCAGACGCAGGTATCAAAAGCTCATCAGAGCCAAATGCATCGTCCAGTATTGCTCTCATAGTCTTATTGTGGACCATGATTTTGCAGGATAATTTTGATGTGTGACGCTCGGCATGGTGCTTTCAAAGTTATGTTTAATTTGGACCTCACAAGTCAATGGTCTGTCCAACACTGAGTGTGTCTCATAGCACGTGTGATCAGTACTTCACCAAGATCTTTTTTCCATACAATCACATAATCTAGAAGGTTTCAGTACTTAGATCTTGGGTGCATCCACGTCATTTTATAGTTATTGGGCATCTGAAAATATGTATTTTTCAAACAGAGTTCAAATTCAACACATAAAGTTAAAAGATCAAGACTATTTGAGTTGCATTTTCCAATTCCATGGCGACCAATGACTCCATTCCAGGCATTGAAATCACTGCCAACCCGAGCATTGAAATCTCCGAGTAACAGGACTTTATCCGCAGAAGGAATGCCCTGAAGTACGTTTCTGAGATCTTGATAGAACTAGTGCTTCTCTTCATCGTGAGATGGCAGTTTAGGTGCGTAGGCACTGATCAGATGAATGTATTTCTTAGATGTTAGTTGAAGTCTGAGCGTTATGATTCTGTTGCTGATGCCTTTTGGAAGTTCTGTCAATGAACACGCCAGTTTATTGCGTATATGGCAAAGCCGATGCCACTTTCCACCCTTTCGATAGATGGTTTCCCACTCCAGTAGTAGGTGTAACCTCCGAGCTGTTCACACAGCTCTCTGGAGTCACTAAGATGTGTTTCACTTAGGGCGGCCATGTCGATGTTATATCTAGCCAACTCTCTATCAATAAGTGCTGTCATTCTCTCTGGACATTGATTTTGGTCATTATCCAGTAAAGTACGGATGTTCCATGTACCACTCATAAAGTGTTTAATGCAAGTATTTGCTTTATTATTTTTTCAAATGCATATTTTTGCCACTTGCACTGAGTTGAGACGGGCTATGTTTATGCCACCTTTTCTAGGCCCCTCCCTGCATTAGGGAAAGCAGAGCGATCCTAAATATGGCTGCTTTGTTGTCTGATGAGCTGCCTAACCAGTCGTCCCATCCCTGTTGAGTTCCAGAACGACCATCACCGTCTGACTGCCTATTGTGCAGATCACCAACTAAGGTTTGGGCACACCAACTCTTGCCTCACCATCAGTACTCCATCGCTGCAGGACTTTTTAAAAAAAACTCATAGCCCATGAAACTTTGCTGAAGTCATCTGCACGTGAATATATTTAAGTGGACAAGCAGTTGTGCAGGTGCAGATCCACTCTCTCGTCCTCAACCTTGGTTGGCAGTGGATCGCAAGGCCGAAACGACTCCCGAGAGGCAGACGATGCAGTGAATGACCGTAAGCCAGTAGGAGTATACTGATGGTGGTGGTGGTTGTTAGTGTTTAATGTCCCGTCGACAACGAGGTCATTAGAGACGGAGCGCAGGCTCGGGTAAGGAAGGATTGGGAAGGAAATCGGCCGTGCCCTTTCAAAGGAACCATCCCGGCATTTGCCTGAAACGATTTAGGGAAATCAAGGAAAACCTAAATCAGGATGGCCGGAGACGGGATTGAACCATCGTCCTCCCGAATGCGAGTCCAGTGTGCTAACCACTGCATGAGTATACTGACATACACCCTTAAGGCATATCACAGATGCCTTGCCTCATCGATACAGGAGCCGTGAGTAATTGCCTGTCAACGTTACCCACATCCTACACCGATGACTTATGACGGGGGATGGTAGGAAGAAGGACAAGGCTAGGACAGAACACACTTTGTCTGGCTCCTTCCCTTTGGCCTGCCCGGCTTGGGTGACCCTTCTGGTAGCTAAAGCTACCGCCAGCACAGCCCTCTGGATCCAGAGCACGCAAACCTCCTCGCCTGCACAGACAGTGCTTTGTTAAGGATGTGTCCCCTGAGGAGGTAGCCCACAGTAACCCTTGATGGAATGGCATTTGAGCGAGTGGAATGTTTCACCTATCTGGGATCAAAGATAGGAGCAAATGGCACCACCTTTACTGAAATTATGGCTCGCGTAAGTGCTTCTAACCAACGCTACTTTAGAATGTTGCAACATTTTAAATCCAAGCTTATATCACAAGGGACTAAGTGCCGACTTTACAAAACACTGATACGTCCAGTACTTACTTATGGGTCAGAAACATGGACAATTTCGAAGCAGGGTGAAAACAAACTGGGATCACATGAAAGAAGTATATTCCGGAGGATTTTTGGACCTGTATATGAAAATGGAACCTGGAGAAGGCAAAGAAATCACAAACTTAATGGCTGCTATAAGGAGGATAATGTGGTAAAGTTCATACAGGTGTGTACACTGAGATGGGCTGGACATGTAATGCGACTCGATGAGACAGATCCCGCAAGGAAAGCCTATTGCAGTGAACCTGGGAAAAGAGCAAGAGGATGACCTAGGTTGACATGGAGCGACGAGGTTGGAGAGGACGCTGCCAGAGTCAGTTGCTGTAACTGGAGATCCACAGCGAAGTCCAGAGATGAATGGCAGAAAATTATTGAGTAGGCCAAGTCCCCAGGATGTAGTGTTAATGGAAGAAGAAGAATGGCAAGGAATGCATTTCTGAAGAAGAGAAATTTGTTAACATTGAGTATAGATTTAAGTGTCAGGAAGTCTTTTCTGAAAGTATTTGTATGGAGTGTAGCTGTGTATGGAAGTGAAACATGAATGATAAATAGTTTAGACAGGAAGAGAATAGAGGCTTTCGAAATGTGGTGCTACAGAAGAATGCTGAATTTTAGATGATAGATCACATAACTAATGAGGAGGCACTGAATAAAATTGGAGAGGAGAGGAATTTGTGGCTCAAGTTGACTAGAAGAAGGGATCTGTTGGTAGGACATGTTCTGAGGCATCAAGGGTTTACCAATTTAGTATTCGAGAGCAGCGTGAAGGGTAAAAATTGTTATATCCTAACCAGTAATGCCAACCGAGCCCGCTGCCAAAAGGTTGGCAGCATCAAAGTCCGGACGCCGTCCGCATAAGCAGCGCCAGCGATACAGGAAATCGCCGCAAGTCTGCGCGCGCCACCACTGGCTTCTGGCTTCTTAAGCGCTGGAGTCGCGAGCGCTAGGACAGTTCTGTATTCGCCGCTCAGTTGTATACTCGCCACCGAATTGTGTACTTGCTAGTCAGTTGTGTGTTCATCGCAGCAGAGTTGTTTGTCGTCAGCCGACGTTGACCTAGCCGCTCCGACTTGAACTAGACTTCACTACTGTGTTTCTGTATCTTCGTTAATAAAGATAAGTACCGACTTTTATTTAATCAGAGTGTTTGGGTTTTCATCTTTCTGTTCACTGTTCCAGCGGACCGGTCGGCCCGCTATTAAAAGTGTGGCGGTGACTTCGTAAGCCGTTTCTACAGCGAATTGTTTGTCGCTACGAACACCGCCACAAAACTGGCAACGAGGACTTCTGAACTCGTGTGCAGGGCTGGTTCAACTTGTTTCTGGTTATACTAATTATAGCGATAAAATTTTGGGGGCTGGTTTAATTTGTGTTCACTATGTCTGCCGACTTACAACAGTTGATCTTGTTACAGAGTCAGCAAATACAAAGTCTGGTGGAAGCAATCACCAAACAAGCGGCTAATCCTCCAACACAAAAGGAACAAGCACAGGCAGCACCACCTTTCCGTGCTTTTGATGCATCACGAGAAGAATGGCGAGAATATTTCGCGCAGTTGCAGGCGCACATGACAGTCTACAAAATCACAGGTACTGAGCGGCAGCTTTATTTAATTTCCACTGCAGGCGTGAAAGTCTATCGACTACTTTGTAAGTTGTTCCCGGAATCCAAGCCAGAAGCTTTAGACTATGACGTTGTTGTTAACAAGCTTGCTGAGTATTTTGAGCCGCGAGTTCATGTGGCAGCAGCCAGATTCAAGTTCTTCAGATTAAAGAAACTGCCACATCAATCTAACAAACAGTGGTTAACAGATTTACGGGGCCTCACCCGTCAGTGCCGATTTAATTGTGTGTGTGGAGCTTCCTACAGTGATGTCATGTTACGAGACGCTATTACTCAAAACATTGCAGATTCTCGTATTCGTGCTGCTATCTTAAAGTTGCCTGACCCGTCATTAGAGACTGTGATGAACATCATTGAAGCCCAAGATACTTTTGACTATGCTGAGTGTGAGTTAGATCAGCCATGTATTTCTCAAATTGCCTGTGCTAAGCAAGTTATGTCACGCCCGCGGCCCCACCGGCAGAGTCACACTGTAAACACTAGCCGGCCGCGTCATGTTAAACACATTCGTCAGCCGCGTGTGCAAAATGATAGAGTTAAGTCTTGCCCTAAGTGTGTTCTTGCTCATCCTCGTGAACGTTGCCCGTTAAGAAACGCGGTTTGTCACTTTTGTCAAAGGAAAGGACACATCCAGACTGTTTGTTTGCGTAAACGCAAGAACAATTCTAGTGCTGCCCAGCCCATGGATATTCATGTTCTTCAAAGCCAGCCCGCCCAGAAGGTCGCGTTTAAAGACTCTTCCACGGTTCGTGTGGGTAATAAACTTGTTCGCAATAAGCCACCCACCCAGCCCTCTGCTATGCGACCCAAGCGTAATTCAAACGCTGTAAACCGTAATGTACAGACTGCAAGTGAAGCGGGAGTTGTTGTTCCACCCCCCCAACCCACGAGTGGTCGTAAGCAGCGAACACGCGCTAACGCGCTGATTTTGTGTCTTCCGCCTCCACTGCACCGATCCAGAGACAGTGTAATAAACTATTTGTGAAGCTACACATCCAGGATAAGACCTTCAATTTTCAATTAGACACTGGTGCGTCTGTGACTCTCATAAATAGTGCTACGTATGCGGCTATCGGCCGCCCTAAACTTTCAGCGGCAAAACATCCTTTGGCTACTTATAGTGGCGAACACATTCCTGTGTTAGGTGTATGTAGCGTGCCAGCCACATTCCGTGGCAATACAAAAACAGTTTCATTCACAGTGCTCCGCGCTACAGACAGTGTAAACATTTTCGGATTAGACTGTTTTGACTTGTTTGGCCTGTCTATCCAAGACAATGTGTTGCAAATTAATTCTGTTGTTGTTCCTCAAGACAGCATAACCGATTTGTGTAAACGATACAGTGACATATTTAAAGACGAAATAGGTTGTGCTGCAAACTTTGCCGCTCATATTACGTTAAAAGATAATGCTCAGCCTCGATTTTGTCGTGCTCGTCCAGTGCCTCACGCCCTCCGGGTGCCTGTAGAAGATGAACTTCGTTGTTGGCAAAACAACGGTGTTATTCAACCCGTTTCAGCGAGCTAGTGGGCTTCTCCCTTAGTTATTATAAAGAAACCGTCTGGCAAGTTACGTTTGTGTGCTGATTTTAAGTCGACAGTTAATCCTCAGACTGTCAATGATTCTTTTCCTTTGCCTAGACCGGACGAGCTGATGGATAAGTTAGGGGAAGCTCGTTTCTTTTCCAAAATTGATCTCCGTGAAGCATATTTGCAATTGCCCCTCGACGAGCAATCACAACAGTATTTTGTCATAAACACGTCGTTGGGGTTGTTCCGTTTTCTGCGTTTGCCTTTTGGTTGTGCGTCAGCTCCAGCTGTTTTTCAGCGTTTTTTGTCACAACTTCTGGCTAATGTGCCATCGTGTTGCAACTATTTAGACGATATTGTTGTGTCCGGTCGGACGCCCGCTGAACATTTCCGTAATTTGGAGTGTTTGTTTACGGTGTTGTCTCAGGCAGGCCTACGTTGCAACATCGATAAATGTTCATTTTTCCTTACGGAGTTGGAGTATCTGGGACATGTTATTAATGCTCAAGGCATTCATCCCTCCCAGTCACATTTAGCAGCTATTCGTGATTTGCCAGCCCCTCGCAATCTGCAGGAATTGCAAGCAGTTCTTGGCAAATTGACATATTATATTAGGTTTATACCTAATGCATCACAGATTGCTGCACCGTTGCATCGTCTCCGCCGTAAGAATGTTCCGTTTGTGTGGTCAGCTGATTGCCAATCAGCCTTTCAGCAGCTTAAAGAGGCTTTATTGAATGATCGTTGTCTGGTCCATTACGACCCTAACAAGCCTCTGGTGTTAGCTTGTGATGCCTCTTCTTTCGGCCTCGGTGCTGTGTTGTCTCACCGAGTCGGTAACACCGAACGTCCTATTGCGTTCGCATCTAAATTGCTCAACAAAGCTCAGTGTAATTATAGCCAATTGGACAAGGAAGCGTTGGCTATTGTGTTCGGTGTCACAAAATTCCATCACTACATCAATGGTCTACCATAAGACCATTCTATTTAGTAACAGATCACAAGCCCCTGACGTCCCTGTTTCATCCGTCTAAACCAGTTCCTCAGCGGACAGCTCAGAGACTACAACGTTGGGCTCTTTTGTTATCACAATACCAGTATGAGATACTGTTTCGCCCTACAGCTCAGCATGCAAACGCTGACGCGCTGTCTAGATTGCCGATTGCTGCGGATGATGTCTTCGATTCCTCTGAAGACTCTTGCCATCAGATTGACGCCGATGAGCATCAATCCCTCTGGGATTTTCCGATTGATTATCGTCAGGTGGCACGTGAGACAGCTACGGATCCTCATCTGAGTTTACTAGTACGTTTTGTTCAACGTGGTTGGCCGTCCAAGGCAAAGGACATATCGGATCCTGTGGTTCGTCGCTATTATCCGCAACGTCATCTGTTGTCTGTTTCGCACGGAGTTTTGCTGTTACGCACCGAGAATGACCAGCTTCATGTAGTGGTTCCCCAAGTGCTCCAATCCAAGGTCCTCGACTTGTTGCATCAAGGTCATTGGGGAGTGGTCCGCACCAAGCAGCTTGCCCGCCGTCATTGTACATGGATCGGCATTGATAAGCAGATTACGCAGATGTCTACAGATTGTTCGACGTGTGCCGAACACCAAGCTGCTCCGTCTCAACGCTATTTTGAGTGGGCACGCCCTGCCGGTCCCTGGCAGCGAGTACATATTGATTTCGCTGGTCCATATTGGAATTCTCGTTGGCTCATCGTGATAGATGCATTTAGTAATTTTCCGTTTGTTGTGCCCATGCGGTCTACAACGTCTGCACAAACTATACAGGCGTTGACTTCAATTTTTTGTATTGAGGGTCTTCCAGAAGTTTTAGTGTCTGACAATGGTCCACAATTTTATCTGCTGAATTTGAAAGTTTTTGTTCTGCCAATGGCATTCGCCATGTTCTTACTCCGCCGTTCCACCCTCAATCGAATGGTGCAGCGGAACGTTTTGTACGCACATTCAAGGATCATATGGACCGCCTTCGTGCTACGCACTCTCGTCAGCAGGCCCTCATCACGTTCATGTCGTCGTACCGGACCACGCCAAGCGACAGCCCTTCGCCTGCAGAGCTTCTCCACGGCCGTCGTCATCGCACCCTACTACGGTTGTTGCAACCCCCGGATCGACCCACCACTTCTGAGCATCGCACGCGTTTTCAGCGCAACGACGCCGTTTTTTTCAGAGTTTATCATGGTCGCCGTCGTTGGGAACGTGGTACCGTGATACGTGTCCAGGGTTGCGGTTTTTATACTGTTCAAGGTGCTACTGGGGTGCTCAGGAGGCATCAGAACCAGTTGCGCCGCGCTGGCCGCCCGGATTCTGCCATTCGTTCTTTGTCCACAGATTTGGTCCGCGGCGGGTTCCAGCCGCGCCTTCCGACTTCGCTGCCGCCCCCAGGGCAGCAGCAGCAGCCGTCGCCGCTACCACGCCGACAGCCCGTCCCGTTGATGCCTCCCGCGCAGCTTCCTCCGGGAGCACCCCAGGTGGTCGCTCCGGCGCCTGCGGTCCCTCTTCAGTCGCCACCGCCTTCGGAGCTGATGGACGTCGACCCCTCAGCCGGGCCGCCTTCCCAAGCGGTGGCTGTGCAGCCTGTCCTGCAGCCGCTTTCCTTGGGCACCCCCAAGGAGTCTGACACCGCAGCGCCTTGTCCGGCGCCCACTCAGCAGCCGTCGACGCAGTGTCAGGAGACGCTGCCTCTCTTCGTGGGTCCTGACGCCCCGTCGCGTCCAGTACCAGAAGCTGCGCCCGTGGTCACAGGCGTGCACCCTGACCTCGGTTTTCAGTTGGTGTTTCCCGAGGCCCCGCGTGGCCAATGCTGGGGTGCGGACCGGGGACTGCCACCGACAACAGTCTCCACCCCGGTCTCTTCTGCTACGCCTGCGGCCAGACCCCTCCCCCGCCGTCGACGCTCGCCACGTCATTATTCAACGACGGTGCGGCGATTTGGGGGGGAGGAGTGTTATATCCTAGCCAGTAATGCCAACCGAGCCCGCTGCCAAAAGGTTGGCAGCATCAAAGTCCGGACGCCGTCCGCATAAGCAGCGCCAGCGATACAGGAAATCGCCGCAAGTCTGCGCGCGCCACCGCTGGCTTCTGGCTTCTTAAGCGCTGGAGTCGCGAGCACTAGGACAGTTCTGTATTCGCCGCTCAGTTGTATACTCGCCACCGAATTGTGTACTTGCTAGTCAGTTGTGTGTTCATCGCAGCAGAGTTGTTTGTCGTCAGCCGACGTTGACCTAGCCGCTCCGACTCGAACTAGACTTCACTACTGTGTTTCTGTATCTTCGTTAATAAAGATAAGTACCGACTTTTATTTAATCAGAGTGCTTGGGTTTTCATCTTTCTGTTCACTGTTCCAGTGGACCGGTCGGTCCGCTATTAAAAGTGTGGTGGTGACTTCGTAAGCCGTTTCTACAGCGAATTGTTTGTCGCTACGAACACCGCCACAAAAAAAATCATAGAGGGAGACCAAGAGATGAATACACTAAGCAGATTCAGAAAGGATGTAGATTGCAGTAGGTACTTGGAGATGAAGAAGCCTACACAGGATAGGGTAGCATGGAGAGTTGCATCAAACCAGTCTCTAGACTGAAGACCACAACAACAAAAACACTACTTAGTGTTGACAGTTCCCGCTCACCAAGGTTGAGCTGGCTTGCTGTGGGTACCAGCAACAGTTATTAATGATATTACTGGACTAGCATAATGGACAAGAAAATCTTTTTATTAAAAAAATGTTGAGTTTTGATAGTTGTAATTAACAGTAGTAAAACTTTTTCCATTTTCTGGCACCTTCCAGACAGTGGAAATTTCATTACTAAACACATTTTTATTTGTTTGTTTAACATCCACTGACCCTGAAATGATCGAGCTGTTGCAGCAGAACTTCACCTGGCATAATGAAAGGATCTGCATTGATTCAAACAATGGAAAATCCAGGATGGAATGTAACAATATTAGCGAAGGAAAGTTGCGACTCACCATATAGCGGAGGTGCTGAGTCGCGATAGGCACAACAAAAAGATTCACACAATTATAGCTTTTGGCCATTGAAGCCTTTGTCAGCAATAGAGACACATGCACGCATACACACTCAGCAAAACACAACTTGCACACACATCTGCAGTCTCAGACAACTGAAACCACACTGCAAGCAGCAGCACCAGTGCATGATGGGAGTGGTGACTGGGTGGGGGTAAGATGGGGGGGGGGGGGGGGGGGAGGGGGAGGGACAGTATGGTGGGGTTGGCAGACAGTGAAGTGCTGCAGTTTAGATGGAGGGCATGAGACAAGATTTGGGGGGGGGGGGGTAAGTAGCAGAAAGGAGAGGAATAAAAAGAAATTAAAAGACTGGGTGTGGCAGTGAAATGATGGCTGTGTAGTGCTGGAATGGGAACAGGAAGGGGGCTGGATGGGTGAGGACAGTGAATAAAGAAGGTTGAGGCCACGAGGGTTACAGGAAGAGAGGATGTATTGCAGGGCAAAGTTCCCACCTGTGCAATTCAGAAAAGCTGGTGTTGGTGGGAAGGATCCATATGGCACAGGCTGTGAAGTAGTCATTGAGATGAGGGATATCATGTTTGGCAGTGTGTTCAGCAACAGGATGGTCCACTTGTTTTTTGGCCACAGTTTGTTGGAGGCCATTCATGCGGACAGACAGCTTGTTGGCTGTCATGCCTACATAGAATGCAGCACAGTGGTTGCAGCTTAGCTTGTAAATCATATGACTGGTTTCACAGGCAGCCCTGCCTTTGACGTGACAGGTGATTTTAATGACCGCACTGGAGTAGGTGGTGGTAGGAGGATGTATGGGACAGGTCTTGCATCTAGGTCTATTACAGGTGTATGAGCAATGAGGTAAGGGATTGGGAGCAGGGGTTGTGTAAGGATGGATGAGTATATTGCGTAGGTTCGGTGGACGGCGGAATACCACTGTAGAAGGGGTGGGAATGATAGTGAGCAGGACATTTCTCATTCCAGGGCATGACGAGAGGTAATCAAAAGCCTGGTGGAGAATGTAATTCAGTTGCTGCAGTCACGGATGGTACTGAGTTACAGGGGGAATTCTCCTCTGTGGCCGGATTGTGGGACTTTGGGAGGTAGTGGGAGACTGGGAAGATAAGGCACGGGAGATTTATATTTTTACAAGGTTGGGAGGATAAATACAGTCAGTGAAGGCTTCAGTGAGACCCCCAGTATATTTTGAGAGGGACTGCTAGTCACTGCAGATGCAACGAGCATGGGTGGCTAGGCTGTATGGAAGGATGGAAGGGACTTCTTGATACGGAATGGGTGGCAGGTGTTGAAGTGGAGGTATTGCTGGTGGTTAGTAGGTTTGATATGGATGGAGGTACTGATGGAGCCATCTCTGAGGTGGAAGTCAACATCTAGGAAGGTGGCTTCATGGGTTGAGTAGGACCACGTGAAGCAAATAGGGGAGAAGTTATTGAGGTTCTGGAGGAATGTGCATAGGGTGTCCTCACCTTCAATCCAGATAGCGCAGATGTCATAAATGAATCTGAACCAGGTGAGGGGTTTAGGAGTCTGGGTTTTTAGGAAGGATTCCTCTAGATGGCCCATGAACAGGTTGGCATAGGATGGTGCCATGCGGGTGCCCATAGCTGTACCCC